>NW_010556594.1:0-45309 GCF_000687285.1 Phaethon lepturus | reverse complement strand
CGACCTTGTTCCGATCTTTTCCAGTCCTGCTTCCCAAACAGTCCCATCACCAGGGACGACAAGGAGGGCAGTCAATAGATTACAGCTTATTAAACAGAGAGCTGGTATCAAATACATCAGTTGGTCCAAGTAGCGGCAAGGTTTGGCCATCAGAGAAAGTGTTTTGAAACAGGGAAAGTGTCATCCCCCCATACCTCCTCAGTCAGAAAAACCTGTCTCTGGCATGCTTCCTTTCTTGCTGGTTCACTTCTTTTTTTTCCTTTGTTTTCACCCATGAAAATGATCAGCAACTCCCAGGAGGAAACCTGGCCACAAAGCAAAAGCTCTTTCAATTGATTTCAATGCCATTTTCTTGTCTGTAAATCCAGACCTTTGGAATATACATTTTCCCACCTTTTAGAGAAAATCGGGCAAAATACAGCAGTAAATTATCAGATAATACCCTTCATTCATGTAACATTTCATACATAAATAGCAAAAAATATAAACATTGACCTCCATGGATCAGATGAAATGGGTCTCCCAGGCATTTTTGCCTGACCTCTGAAACATCCATAATTTTTTTTTTCTCTAATAAATGTATTCTAACTTCTTAAAAGATTTACTATTTTGGTCTGGAGAGAGGCTTATTCTCTTCTGCTCAATGGCTAAACAGCTCTAATTTTGGCTTCTGGAAGATGTAGAGATTTTAAATATTTTTCAAAGGGTGACAGTGGTGTTAAATGGAAATCGATTGTTTCATGAATGCTATGTACAGGTGATAGGAGACCCTTAATATTTCCATTTTATTATATGTATTATGTGTTGCACAGCTCCAGACAAACCCAAATTATTTCAGTTATTCCTTTTTTCTTAATGAAAAGATGGTTGCCAGAAGCACCGTGAGGGTAGGGGGGAAAAGGACTGGGAAGCCTCTTGCAGTGCTACAGAGGGGTCTGTACTGAGGAGTAAAAAGGCTTTAGGACAGAAGACATATGCGCCTTGCTCCCCAGACAGGATGACTGCAGGAGCTCTCTGTCCCCTTGGCAGACAAGAATGCATAGGAGCTCTTGCAGTGTATCTATATGCACATCTAGACTCATTAAGCATGTAAAGGATTAAAAATTTATAAACTGAATTACTGCTCTCCTAGTAAGAATCATGCAGAGCTGGCTAGAGATCTGTCTTCTACCTGTAAGAGAGAACTGGGAGAGTGGAAGTACAGTGCTCAAAATGAAATGAGCTAATGAGGAATGACAGAATATTCAGCAAGGTTTTGTTTCATGGTTCATTTCAGTTCTGAACACCATGAGTGAAGAAGCATCCTTATACAATGATTTCTCACTTTCACTGTTTCCAAATGTTTCTTCTAGTTTTCTGTCACAGACATCACTAGTGTCTACATTTGTATGCCTTCCTTTCCCTGCACGCTTGCCTGGGACCCTGGGCCATAAGTAGGCAACTTGTGCAGGGCCAGAATGAAACACAGCATCAAAGCGAAATTATGCAGATCCTCACCATGAGTAATTAACAGATGACATTTTTGACAAGTATAAATGCATAATTTCCAGGAGGAATAGTCTTACGGTTTTCTGCAATTAATTATCAAGCACAAGTTATAACAAAAAAAAGATGAAAAATACCATGTCCCAAACATAACTTGGACCTTCATAGAAGGATTTTAAGAATTTTTAATATGCAAATAATGAATAACTGAAGAAGAAATCTGGCATTTACCTTCCTTCTTGTTATAGTTGTGTATGCTCCTCCAAAGCATTTCCCTCTCAATGTCTTTCCTTTGCAACCTTGAAATGCTGGGACCTTTCTTAATTAAAAATTAGAACATGCAAATCTGTTACAAGATTAGCCAGAAAGAAGGAGGCAATCAGTAAAGTATTGAGCTGGGACTCAGGGGGGTTTCTGTTCTTCTCCACAGCTTTGCTACCTGGGTGGAGAGAATCAGTAGGAAGTCCTCAGCATTTCACAGGATCCGACCCTAATATCCGCAGGCTACGGTGCCTGAGTAAGCTTGTGGGTTTTCCTGAATTACGTTTGGCTGTCAGCTTTTCTGCTGCAGTCAGCAGGGACTTGTTTTGTCTTGCCTTCCGCCAAAATAATTCCCACAGACTGAGCAACCAGAAAGGTTCAGGTACAGGTTACAGACTTCCAGTCATCCAGAAAATTGACAATCGCAACAGGAGATGGATTTGACTGTGTCTTTTGTAGAATATTTTTCCTTTTGCATGAGACGTTAGGCAGACATCTTTGAGAAAAATATCAGATCCTTTTGTTCTGCCACTTCCCTTGCTTTGTCAGAGGAATCTGACAGATCCAAGGGAGATTTCATCGCCAGTGTGCTTGGTGCTGCACATGCCATATACATACCGGAGTGTTTGCTCTGTAGCAAGCAAGCTTGATGAATCATGTGAGAAGCAAGAAGAAATTAATATGGAAAATAGAAGCTTAGGGATGAGAGGAAAGTGAAAAAAGGATAGATGCTAGTTCTAGACAAAATCCCTGATATTTTTATCCCCTGATTTTCTTTTAATAGTTGCTACAAGTTCCTGACAACAAAAGGTTCCTAATCGCCATTTGCTGGAGAAAAAAAAGTGGGGAAAAGCCAACCTTAGGCTGGAATTTCATTCTGTAAAAGAACAGTGATGGCATTTGTGCCAAATTTGGCAATTTGATGCAAATCTGCAGTGCTGTTCTGTTTTAGGTTCCACTTCATCCAAAGCCTAAAGGAAGAAATCACAATCATCATTCATTATCATTCATGTCAATGAAAAGTAGTTCTTCTGAAATATAAACATCACATTTGGAGTCCGACCCTTGCTGTTGCTACCTATTGTATACAGTGCCCCGGTCTTATAAAAAATGCGTAACATATTCTAGGCTCTGACACTCCATGGCTTAGCATGGCTTGCGTGATTTCCTTCCCTTTGCCTGCCCCAAGTTTCTCTGCAATGCAAGGAAAAATACTGATCATCGTAAGATGCATAAGTGAATCCCAGGTCTATATCTCATTTGACTGCATTACTGAGAATTTTCCTGGCACCATAAGGCTATGTCTTTCCCTGCATGAGTTCTGGGAACAAGAGTCATCAAAGAACAGCTTAAAGCATGAGTTACGCCATAAATAATTGTTCAAGCTTTAGTGCTTTGTTGAATCAGGATGAGAAAAATCAGCTGATAGAGAATAAAAACCATCTTTGAAACAAAGGTTTGTTGAGTGAGGTTCATTCATGAAGAGCAAACACAGTTCTTGAGAATGGACTACAGTTATTCTAATTCCAATTTTTTTCTAAAATGTCAAAGGTATGAGAAGCAATATAAGAAATAATACCTAATCCATGATGGTGAGTCTTTCTAGGCTTCAGATACAGAATTGACATTACACATTCCAGTTTATTGAGCATCTTAGTT
Source organism: Phaethon lepturus (assembly GCF_000687285.1). Lineage (NCBI taxonomy): Eukaryota > Metazoa > Chordata > Aves > Phaethontiformes > Phaethontidae > Phaethon > Phaethon lepturus. The sequence continues at coordinate 41,904 of NW_010556594.1, read as the reverse complement.
TTATGTCAATGTGTCATGTGCCAACCATAAGATACCTCCTATTTTGAATAGCTGTGTTTCCTGAAGAATCTTCACATTTGCCCTTTGATGCCAAGAAGGCCAAACAATCCAGGAAAACTGTGTAAATGCTACCTGTAATTCACATATATATTATGGGAATACAGTCAAAAAATAGTCATAAAGGAAAGGAATTCAACTCAGAGCCTCTTGTAGTTCCATCAAGTTATCGTCAGCTGATGTGAACAGTCTCCATGAGGGAAATATTATAGTAGCCAGTTCTTGTTCTTCAGTTGCTCTCAGTAATATTTCAAATTGAATATAGAAGACTTAACAGTTTAGTTTCTTAAGTGCTTAATAATTTCTAGCACTACATATCTGATAAAAATTAAAATGCTCAGTCAGAGAGGAACAGCATCCTCTTCTGGCAGGAATGTCACTGTCTCAGATGAGCTGGCTTTGTGGTCAGAGCCCTTACAGTCATTATCAGATATTTCTTTCAAACAGTTTCTTATCTAATTTATCCTAAAGTATCTCAGTCCTAAGACATACACTTGTCATTGCTGAGTCCTTACTGATACTCACCTCTCAATTCCTGTAATATTATTTTTTTTTACTTTGAGTTATGGTACATTTTATAACATTGGCTATTGTTTGCTCTATTTCCACCTTGGCTAGAGGCCTTCTGGGGTAGCCTTCAGCAAAATGCTTCTCTTCCCTTGCTTCAGAGGGCCTTTATCTCCAAAGTGTGACTATCTTTACTGATCACTTCAGTAAAGTGCTTTGAAAGCTGCTCATGACACCATATCTGCAAAGTAATGACTGCTTGTAGGATTGCCATGTAAAGAGATTTTAAAATAACCAGCTTTAAACCAATATTGCAGCAGTATTATCTAGTGCCATTGCCTGAAATTTCCAGTACAACTTCTGCTGTCGTGCTGGAAAGCCTCCATCTCAATGCAACACTGAGGCAAATGGGAGTTTTAACCCTTTTCCTCCTACTTGGAAAGAGTAAGCTGTTTCTGTCTCTATTCCCAGTCAATTACCACCAGCTAAATTCCAAGATGAAAAACCACCCCCCTGCTCTTTCACTTAGGAGCCAAAGAATGTTCTTGCCAAGGGCAGAAAATGCCAATTAGCACTTTTTATAACCTAAGCATTTTATAAGCACAAGGCCTCACCACACCACTGTGAAGTCCTGATCTGCACTTAAAAATATCACTGGCATGGGTTACAATTTTCCCCAGCCCTCCCACAGCTGACCAGATTTCCTGCGCGAGTGACACTGCAGCTGCGTCAGTGCAGACAGTTTAGTTAAAACATCTTCTGGCCAGGACAGCTTCTTGTACACAGGGAGTTGGTAATGCTGTGTGAGACCAATGCTGCAATGCTCATAAGCGAATTTTCCTGTGGGGAGGGAGCTGGCTGGGGACTGCACTGGGGTGTATTTGTTCCCTAGGCCAATAAGAGGGGCTTAGACCAAGAAATCAACTTGGCTTTGAGGTGGGAAAACAGAGGACGGGTGGCAGCAGAGCATGCCAATGGCACTGTGTGGTTGGTGTAGGACTACAGTCTTCATCCCAGGGCTTTCTCCTGTCTTTCCAGCACCTTACTTGGGCCTAATAAAATTTGCCAGCTCTCGCTCAGCATCTGATGCTCTTTGGCCCAAGGCTATTAGAGGAAAACTGTGTCACAACTGCAGCAGGGCTGCAGAATTTTCAGACCCAAATTTCACCCAATTAACCACACTGCTATAACATGGCTATTATAATTTTCTTTTTTTTCTATGTCTTTTCTGTCTTTAATTTTCAGAATTTGCATGTGATTATGAGCACATTTCTAGGCAGCAGCACTTACTGTGCCAATGTTTGGAGATTTATTTTTACTATTCTTCTCAATTCAGGACATAGTCTTGTCTCACCACCTCCTGCTCCATTTGTTTCTATTATTTATTCTGTATTTACACGCCAGCTAACAAGAGGAAAAATGAGCATCTCTAGTGATAAGTCATCCACAAAGAGCAACACTGAACATGTGGTCTTCACTTCCACTTCCAATCTGATTGTATAACTCAGAGGAGAAACCTTATCTACCTGTCTGATCAGCATATAATGCCGCAAGGTAGCAAATGGGGCTCTTTTTCACTCACTCTCCTGTTCAGACCTGCTGCTTTTTGCTCTGTGACATATAGTGAATGTCAAGAGAAAATATTTTTCAGGGAAGAGAGTACTTAACCCCAACAATTGATGTTGATGCTGTGAATGGCTCAGAAAGGGATTTGCCTTCAAACATGTTGCCGCTCAGTAGGTGGCCAAGTAAAAGTGCAGCTTGCTGTCAGGCAGAGGACCAAAACTGAGCTCTTGATAAGAAAGACAGCCAGATGCTGTTCCTTTTTTGGAAGCCCTGACATGTCATTTTTCCGTGATGCACATGGCATAATAGGGACAACTCATGCAAGAGCTAAAGGACTTGTTCTAAAAGGTCAGGACACTGCTAGATTGCATGCACCAAAGCCAGTGTCACCCCTGAGGGCCTTCCTGTAACGTATAATGTTTTATCTCATGTAATGTTTTCACCTGTAAATGCAACCCCAGATGAGGGCCAGTCTCCAGAAGAGTCCCTGTGGTTTCCCCATAGCAATTTCAACTGTCTAGAGCGTTTGGCAGTTGCCCAGGTCCCTGTTGAGTGACTGGGATCACATCAGATGGAATACATTGGGGTTACAGTGCCAGGTGACATGATGAACAATCAGGATTGTTATTAGGACAAACCAGTAAAAATCAGATTTGCCTCAATCTGACAAATATGCCTGGCAGTTTGAAGGACAGCATGGAAATGTCATCCCTGAGCCAACGAAAGTACTAAAATTGGACTAGGAAGAATCTAGTAATTCATGACAGTATAATATCTAAAGTCAACCATGATTAAGAAGTCCTCTTTCTCTAGCAATGGTTGTACTCCTTATCAAGGACTGCATGACATGCTGCCCTCTGGCCTATGAACTCTAAAGTTAGTCAACAGGAGAGTTATCCAGTTTTGTGAGGGCACTGGAAGATAGTAAGCAATGAGGGATAAATAAATAATGCTTCCCTAGCCCTCTACCTAATCTGGACCCGTACCTGACAGCACAGTCTATTTTTAATATGGAAATCCCAGAGCAGCTGGGTTTGTTTATCTTTTAAAGGATTCAGCAACATTGCTTTCATTTTGCAGACGTACATTTTTCTGTACTATATGTTTTTTGTGGTCAAAATTCAAAGGAGCAGCAAGGGAAAACCCATTATCCAAATAAAGCCAAAGATGAGCACGAAGAAATACGTGCAATGTCTGTTGCTAGTTTGTTTGTTTAGAATCCTCGCTTTGGGTTTTGCTTCTGCTGAAAAAGCAGAGAGAGAAAGGAAAACGATTACAGTCATGTTGTAAACCTCAGGAATTATTTTAAATGCATCACGATAGTTATAATGTTGGCTCAATTTTTGATTTGTAGGATGGCAATATGAAGTATCACAAATCTGTGGAACAAATCTGGGTGCTAGCATGCAAAACATGGTGGCTGTCTCAAAGACTTGCTTGTTATGACATGCTACCTTTATTGCAGCAAATCATTCATACCTATTTGCAGTCATTAAGCTAATCTGTGGCAGGAGAGAGAAGGGAATAGAGAGAGAACACAACTGCAGAGAGCTAAGGAAATTATGCAGACACTGTCCACCCCCAGATCTAACTTTTCCCTTCCATGTGGTTTTGGGATACATGTGGGATTTGAGTTGTACTTGGAAAGCATAATGCATGTACCAACATCTGGAAGTATCATAATGGTTGCTGTAAGAATTATTACAGTAGTTGTGGATGAAATTTAGCGCTCTGCAGCACATGCAGCCTAACAGCAGCTTGCTTTAGTTATTGAAAATATTTTAACCTCCTGAACCATATTTAAACGAAAAGGAAAAAGAAAGAAAATACAGTCAAGAGAATAGATAAGCAGGATGGACATTGAGCCCTTCTGTCCAGACAACAGGGGGTTGAGGGCTGGAGCTGGGTCATGAAAAAAAGGGAGAGCCAGAAATTTTAGCTCATGAATCAGGTTTATAATTGTGTTCCCTCTTAAGGTTGAGTCAAGCCACAGAGGTTGAGCTTTTCAACTATTTCCACTAATTGGGAATGCTTTATATTTTGGGTGCCACTGCAGGAATCCACTGGGTCTCCTATTCCAATGGAAATTAGGAGGAAAAAATAGGAAAACTCCAGCACTTAAAATAGATGGGTGCTTTGAAATACTTCACCATTTTTGTGTTTTAATTGGCTCATCTGTGAAATGCATACAAGACAGTACAACTCGTGCAGGGATGTCAGGCTTGTTTGCTGTTTGTACATTGATTTTAAAGGCTTGGAAAGGAACTACCAAAATTGTGAAGCCATGACTTATTACTTGGTGTATTTCTTGAATTCAGGGAGGGCTGAAGAGTTTCTCATTGACTATATTCTGACCTTTGTGTTCTCTGAGCGGCCCCACCGCTGATTGTGACTATTTTTACTACAGGATAGAGCTTAGTTGCTCATGCATTGAGCCTGATGACGTGCTTGGCATGGCTGTTGAACTGATCCTTGGATCAAAGACACACCTTGATGACATCCATTAACACTTTTTCACATAAAGTGCTAGGAAGTGTTGTGTATTAGGCATGGATTGTTTGACCTGCCCTGAAAGCACCAACATCTGGACTGAAATAACAACAAACTTTGATGTGACATTTAAGGATCCAGTTGGATGTCAGCCCACCTTTGGTTTTCTCTTCACATCTACACACTGTCCTGTGGTGCTCTGAACCTTGTGGGCATCTTATCTGCACTGAAAAATCGAGAAAGTCTGTTGGATTCCTAGTGGGGGAACTGCAGCCTCTCTCTGAAGCAAACCAAGCCCTGAATTAAAAGAACCCAAATTAAACCTGTTGACAAAGCTCATTTCTGGCCACATGCCACTTCAAACAGGCTGCAGGCTGGGGAAGGTGGGTGTTGTTTATCAGAGACACATCTCTAAGTTTCATAATAACTGCCTTTCAGGAAGAGGTCTAGTTAAAATAATTCCTTGCTGTATCCCATAGTGCCTTCTTGCACCCTGGGCTCTTAAAACCTGATTCTGGGAATCAAAAAATAACAAAAAAAAAACCCCAAAACAAAACTATTCACTTAGGTCAGACTGAGCCAAGAATGGAAAATTGTCCTAGAGGTGCTTTTGGTTCCAGCAATAATAAGACCTGTCATTTGTTACACGTTAATTGCACGTTATTATCTTTTGTAGGTTAAGTCAACCGAAGGTTTCTTGTATAGTTGGAAACAAAATTGTAATCTTTAATATGGTTTGCAATGTCAGGTTAGTTTGTTGGGGTTTTTTCTGGTTGTCTTTTGGAATCTTGCACTTAGACTGATTCTTTGCAAATATATTAGGTACCTGTTTCCCCATGGAAATGTACTGCCGTTTAAGCTATCTTCCATATGATAATCTCAAAGCACAGCATTGCAAACTTGGAGTAAGTGAGACTTACAGTTTCCCATGGGGAAGGTATATCATAATCCTCATTTCTGAAAGACTACCAGAGTAAGCCGGTGATGAATCTAGGAAAGGAAACAAGATTTCCAAGTATTGAAGTTGTTCTACCACCGCAGATAAAACCATATGCTCTTACCAAGTACTCTGTAATAGAATTATTATAGTTTTCTAAAACTTTGCTTTATTAAAGAAACATTAGCTTTCCTGTTCTCTCCCCCCATCTCTGTCTCCCTGTCATTTTGTTCCTTACATCTCTGAAGCAATTCTCCTCCCCCAGTCTGGGGATGGTCTGTCAATGTCGCTGCCTGCACACGGTGATTTATCAAGATCGGGAATCCCCAGTGCTGATTGACTGTTGCTTGACACTGTTGATCGATCAAATTCTGAGACAAGCAAAGGCAGATACACAGAGACAGAGGGTTTGGCCGGACTGTAACCTAATTCATTCTTGATGGGCTTCTAAATGTTTATGCCTGAATATTATTTGGCTAAAGCTCTGTGTTGATAGATGGAAGAGGATACCCAGGATTTCTTGCATTCAAAGCTAAGGAAAACTGAGCCCAGGGAAATACGTAAAACACATTGTCCGTTTTTTCTTTCACTTAGGAAGATGCTGGCAAGCTACATTAGACTGTCTAAATGCACCAGCATTTCTGCAGGTTACTATATCATGTTATACAAAGGCAACACCACAGCAATCATCCTCCAGCCGCTGCACTCTCATCCCACATTTAGTCTGTTTCCATCTTTTACTGATTTTTACTGCACAAATAATGGAGAGTCTGAGATTGCTGGCTGCAGACAGAGAGGACAGTTTTAAATGCTGAGCAGTACTTTTTCCCCATTGCCCCATGAATGTAATATAAACCTGAAATTGCAGGATTTGCCTTGTTATCACCGTATTTTTTTTCTCTACAGACCAGTCTGGACATGCTTTTGCAGCCAGAGCTTCCACATTCATCTGTTGATTTATTTTCTCCCAGGAAAAAAATAAAAAGAAAAAATGAATAAAAAAAGAAATCCCAGTCCTCTTTAAGCCTTCCCCAAGCAGCATCCTGCTACCAACCGGAAAAACAAGATACCGAATTTGAGTGTTTCAGGGAGAGACTTTCTGTAAAGAAGGGAAAAGTGTAAAGAGAGTGACTGAAGTCATCTTTAGAATTGTTTCTGATTTATTTGCATTTTTTCTAGAGGCATGAAGGACAGGACTTGCTGCTGACTTTAACCATGTAGGTGTTTGGCCAGAGCTAGTCTCCTGGGCTCCTTCTGCAAAGGGATGAGAAGCAGACAGCCACCAAGAGAGGGTGATTCCTCTTGGCTTCCTTAGTTATCAGTTTTAGGCAAACTCTTTGCAAATTCTTCCTTGTCCACATTGACTTGAGAGGGAGTTGGATGCAAAATGTAAACTGGATGATGAAGTTTTGGAGAACTAATGCTGAGAGAGATGAATTCCAGCTCTGGTTTCTGGTCTGTACAAGTCAGTTCTGGCCTTCTCTTTGAGCATCTTCTTTTCAAAGGTCATACAACTGGCAGTGACAGTGTGCATGGTGGTTTTGTGATCATGTGGAGTTAAAATAAAAACCAGTCACTCTGTTACCCATTCCTTCTTACCTCACACAAATCTTTAGTGTTTTAAAAAGCAATTTAATTAACCCACCTGTCTCCTTATCTCCTATCCTGTTGGTACTCACCTGTTTCCCTATCTGTAGTCAATCTGTTTTCATGTGTGTCTACTTATATAATCATTAATCCAATTCCTTTAATTTCAGCTCAAAAAGGAACACAGTGTAACATGTTTCTCATCATGTGTTATGTTCTGCACCTGGAGCAGTTTGGGGGTATTTGGGGGTTTTGGGGGGGGGGGTGCTTTGTCTGCACTGCACTTTGCCTCCAGGCATTTACAGTGTCTGATTAAAGCCTTCCCCCTCCTGAAGGACAGCAAAAAGCTTTGCAAGAAGGAACAAGTGAGATGCTTTTTCTGGTCGTGGCAGGCTGAGAACAGACCACCACCCTAGAACAAAAGAAAGCAAACCAGAACCAGCAGCTATAATTACACAGTACACAGCTGGGGGTAGGACCCAGCACATCCATGTTTGTACAGTATATGTACAATTTTTTTTTTTAATTCTTCCAAACTCTTTTGAAAACTGAAGCAATGGGTCCAATTCAGCACAGTCATTGGGAAGCTCACTTCACATCCTCCAAACTGGGTGCGGGGCCCCACCACCAGCATGGATGTGCAGCTACAGCTGCCTGGGCTGTCTCCTTCAAGAGTGGCCAGTCTTAGCAGGTGAAATTCCTGCTCCCTGTCATTTGGACACTGTCCAAATGTGCAGGAGGTGATCAGAGGGCTGTAATTCAGGAGGCGCATTCAGGACAGTGACTATGTCAGAACAACTCCTTGTTCAGACAATGAGCAATAGTGGATAGTAATAATGCGATTCTATGTCTCCTGCTTTCCTTTCACATAAAAGCAAAATCCTTCCCCTATACACAGTTTACCACAGGCAGAATCATTTTCAACCCTATCATTAATGTTTCTTGTGCTTCTCATCTGGAAGAACCAACCAGTCCTAACGTGAGCCGCTGTTGCTCCTGCTGGAATGTTCCATTATAGTAAGATTTCCGATAAAAGGATGAGCTGTAATTAATTGTGATAAACACTTGCAGTTATTTGGTTGTTTTTCTGTTTCATTGATGAATAGGAAATGTACACAGCATCCTCATGCTGCCTGTACTTCTATAATAGTGCACCTTATGTGTTTTTATTAACTAGATCCATTCCTCCTCTCTTTTTCAAAGGCTTAAAAAACCACTACCACCAAGAGTCAAATCTGGATGAGCCTGTAAAGGTGGCCAAGAGAACACACAGCTTACGTTGTGTTGTGGTACATGTGGAATTAGACCTGCTTCAGGTGAAATCTGTGTGGGAAACTTCTTTAGTCTCAAAAGGCCCTTGTTGTTCTTTTTTGCTCCGTGCTTAGTGACAAATAGGGGACGGTTGCACAGCTCCCCGTTTATTCTCCTTCTGGGAGAGGAGGAGTGTGGAAACACATGTTGTGCTGCCCAGTTTTCAAGCTGTCTGTATGCTATACACTTTATTTGTATGTTGGTGGACCGCTGTGTCTTTGGAGAGTCTTGGGTGCCTCTGGGAGAACCTGAAAGAGCTGCTTGAGCAAAAGCTGGCGGGTAAGGCCACTGCCTCATCGAGGAGGTCAGCACGGCAGCAGGCGAGCAACTGACTTCTCATTGGGATGGTAGAAGCAAGTAAGGCATTGGCAGTGTCACATAACATTACCTTATCCACAGCATTTCTCTGATCAGGGGAAGAAAAGCTGCATTCCAGGGAAGTCCTTCAACCCTACTCAATGTAAATAATATTTTACTTGGGGACATCTAGTGGAAGAATAATATACTGCATACATTACATAGCCCTTATCTGTGCTAGAGCTGGCTGGCAGACTGGAAGTTTTCCTGTACGTACAGTTTGTAATGGAAAAGTCCTCACTTTCAAAATAATCCCATGAGGAGGGACAGAAAGAAGTGCAGTATAAACCTCCTTAATTTATTTTTAAAAGTAATTCTTCAAAATCTCTAATCTTTGCTGTTTTCAAACTGGTAAAGATTGGAAACAAATCAAAAGATTGTTGAGAAACCTGTCATTTCAGGGAAAATAATTATTTTTACAAAATTGGAAGAAACAAATTTAATAATATAAGGTGAAGAGTGTTCCTTTTTTTTCAGCCTCAACTTCAGTGAGATCTCATTTGCAGATTGAAGTGATAATAAAGTAAATAAGGGAAATGATGAAATTGTTTTGGAAACAAGAGCCTACTTTTTGGCTTGCATTTGTGCAGTATTACTAATAGGGGATGCCTGGCATGACTAGGTCTCCTTGGAATCACCACTAACGATGGGAAAGTATAATTTTTTAAGTTGTGTCTTGTGTTGCTGTGCCCAAGTGCTCACAATGGCTGCAAGTCCCGCAGAAACCTGAGAAACCTGAAGTTCATGCTGTTCTTTAGCAGCAAATTTGTTTGATTTCCAAGTGAGCAAATACATTTCTTGCTCTTTGCCATAAAAGTGAAGTAAGGAGGAATATCTGAATCTGACTAGAGACACCTAAAAGGCAAGGGAAGTGGTGGTGGAAGGCAAAGGAATGGAACAAGCATAGGGTCTGTCACACTGCCTGACCAGCCCAGTCAGCCCTGACACAGACAAAGCCATACTGCAAAATTCTTTGCTTGTTCTTCAGAAAAATTTGCAAGCTGCAAATGTTCCATTTTACTGTAATCATCTCTGGGATGGTCATTCTTGGATAACTCTCTTGGGCACCTTAACCATCTCTGTTAAGGTTAGAGTTGCCTTCAAGGAAAAGAAATACAGTAACAGCTGAGAAGCTTTTGTTCTTTTTGTGCCCTGCTGCTTTGATGTGAGCATTTGCTGGGTGCGTGTGCCGGGTGTGCCGGGTTGTCCAACACCTACCTCCTCAGTCAGTGGGTTTATATCTGAGGTTATCTGAAGCCTGCCAGAGAAGTTCTTTCCTTTACTAGATATATCTATTTACAACTACGAAACAGGTGAAATGGGAGCAGTTCCTGTCCGCATTCTTTAATGAGGCATTAGCAAGTGTACTGAACTTGGGCAAATGAATTACAAAAGCCCTCCCAGCTCCTTGTGGGTGCTTTCAGGGACAGAATGAAGGCAGAGCAGAAACTGCTGAGGAAGTTGCAGCGAGGAAGAGCTATTCTGTAACCACAGGGAGATCTGAGGACTGGTTAACCAAAGCAGAGTTTAGCAAAGGTCAGAGATCTCAGCTTGTGGATTGTGGATCCAACAGTTCTCACATTGGCTCTGAGGTAGGAGTAGTTGATCTAATAATTATTATTTTCCATCTTGAGCTTGACTGGGTTCACTCCTTCCAACTTTTATTTTTCTCCTTTTGGGATAATGAGGTGGATAAAAAACATGAATGTTCTGTATCAGAATCCTTTCTTGACACTCTCACATGCTCCTAAGTATGTCATCAGTTGCACTCAGAATATTAAGTGCCTGCTGCCAATACACGAGCAAAGGTTTCGGAAAGAGTTGAATTGGAAAAGAGGTGGGATCAGGCTCGCCCACATAATTTTCTTTTGTGCCAGTGCTAACAGACGTTTCGAGTTAAAGTAAGAAACAGCCAGGAAAAATGTGCAGATGCTTAATTCTCTGCAGGATTTATAATATTATACGGTAAGCGTTTGCACCCTATACAATAAAACCAAGTTGGCTTTACTACATATAAAAGAAAACAAAACAAAAAATCACAAGTTTGACAGCAATTAGGGTGAATAGACATTTATTTTATCCTTTTACTAGCAGGACCAATTGTGATTTTATGCTCTGAAAAAGCTCATTTTAAAGTTTTATGTCTGAAGTGGCCTTGCCAAATCTAGCTTAATATTGTTACATTAAATGGATGGTAAAATGTGTTCTTAAAACCCTCCATCCTGTAAAGGACCTGGAACCGGGGAACTATTGCTAATGAGAGTCAGGTCCTGAAACGCAGCCCTTATGCATGTTTGCTAGCAACCCAGCTGAAGGTGTTTGCCAGTCCCTCCCAGTACGCATCGTCCTCTCTTTTCAGACTACATATACCATCCAAGCTCCTGTTGATTTCCAGCTACCCAGACCACTGGCCAATCCACAGCCACAGCAGGAAACCCAAACTGCCTGGAACCGTGCTGGCACCATGAAAAATTGTAAAGAGATGTTTCACATCTTCAGAAGTGTATCTCTCCCTTCCTATGCCCCCAACCCTTCTTTTTCTCAACTCTTCTGGCTTTAAGAAGAAACCCTGAAACCATTGGTTAGAACCAGCTTCACAATGGTTAGAGAAATTCTGGTAACATTTTCTTATTTTCTGTTCTTCACACACCCCAAATCTTTCTCATTTTGTAAGATGTCTCCAAGTGTGGCAGAGCTCCAAGTATGTGGTGCTTCGATCACTCCCTCCATTACTGATCACATTACCCTCGCCGAAGCTAATATAATCATGTGATTCAACCCTCACAGCACCCCTAATTTATTCATGCCTCCCAAGTATTTTCGTTCTCCTCTTTTTGAATGGTGAGTTGGACAAAACACGAGTATTGTACACCAGCAACTGTTGTTGGTATTCACACACGCACATGCTGTTCATTGTGCCACCGGTACAAAGATAGTACAAGAAGCTGTGGAAAGAGCTGAACTGGAAAGGAAGTGTCATAATTAGCCCTGTTCTAAGCATGAGGAGCTGAGAGACAGGACTGATTAAGTAACGTGGCTTACTCCAGATAAAATGCCCCTCCTTGTGCACAGGACCTCTCAAACTGGTTGAGCAGTTCTCCAGGTTTGTGTGGAGGATGCCAATTACCAGTGCTGCCCTAATACCCTGCAGAGTTCAGCAGACTCGTGAAGGGTGTGGAGAGCTTCCCATGCACACCCAGCGCGTTCACTTCCCTCTCCAGATGAGACCAGGAAATAACAATGCATGAAGCTAAGAGGAGATAATTATAGGGTAAAAACTGTCCAAACTGAAGGTTAGCTATTGCCTGAAGGTAACACGTGAATGCTGCAGATACTGAAAGCTGCCACAGAAAAACTTCCAACGGCCACCATGCTATTTCCAGTAGAGCAGGTCTCCAGGCAAAGTTCACCATGTTGTTCCTGTACATGAAGCTGGCTCCCTGGAGAGCTGGGTTTGGTTCTGGGTATTGTTTGTACAAGGCCACTTAAGTCCTCCAAGTCTCTACTCTTACTCAATAAAAGGCTGCAATGCCAGGGTTGTGCAAGGAGGACAAAGCCAAACAAAAGTTATGTAAAACAGGGCTGGAGATGTACTGCTTACTGTTATAAGTTGTCCAAAAGCCTGCCGCTGAGTGATACTTTATCAGGAGTGAGCATTGGATTTGGAAAGATAGCTCACAAATTGGTGTTGTGCAGCTCACTAGACCAGGAACTGATATGAAATGATATATTCTGCAATCTGGTTTTGCTAATAATCAAGATAGAGCTCCATGCTACAAAAAAAAAATATATATATATAATTTAAATTCTTTGGACTTACCCATCAAACCCAGAGATTTTTACCAATATTCCAGCCTACATCCTTCTTTTTCATGAAGAAGTTAATTATCAAGTTGAAAAGAAGCAAGAGGAGATGTGTCTCTCCCTGTAATGGTAGGATTGATGTGGCATTTTCCTATAGCCATCCCTCTTCCTTCTGCTGCTTGTTGCTAGAGCTGAGTTAGGCCACAGTTTGATGAACCTGCCTCAGAGAGATGCTGATCCTAAAAACTGAACACATCTTTCAAGGGATGCCTGCGTGACTGACAATGTAACACACCGATATATCACTATTTTCTAAAACCACTCTGACGTTTTGCTTAGGAAACATTATTCAGCAGCACAGAAAGTTTAGTATCTTAAAATTCCTTTAATTAGAATACAGTTATTTCTGATCGGTATTGGCTAGCCTTTTCTTCAGATTCTTGATGAAAGCTTTTCTAGCTTTCTTAGGGTAGTGATTTCAATTCTCTTTGTTCAATGGCACTTATTAAACAATTATTTTTGACAGATTTAAACACAAACAGCAAGACTGCAGTAACTGGGAAATTAAAAAATATGTTGCTAATACAATGCCAAAGGTGCTTTTTTTCCCCATTAATGTTTTGACAGCATTTGCTTTTCAAAATGTAACTGTGCTTTAAACAAATCATGTTTAAAGCTGACTTGTATCATAAACTTCTGGTCAATCATCTAGTCAAAGGTCTTAAATTTGTATTGAAATTCAATATTTAAAACATTTTATATTACCAAGTATTTTTAATATCCCTATTGTGTTTATTGGAAGTTAAAGGCAATCGTTAATGTGGATAAGTACCCACATGATTCTTAGATGGAATTAAAGCATCCAATTAGAAAATGGGACTTCTTGTTTGCTTGATGTTGGTTAGTCCAGGAGATAGATAGCCAATGCAGTGCACTGGGGCCCATCCACTGGGCAGATCATTTCTTTCCTGTTTTCTAGAGTGTATGGTGAGCTACATTCCCCCTCACTGCTGAATTCAAGTAGAGCTTGTGTTCAGCAAACAAATAGGATAGCTAGTGCCAAATTTGCCCTCAAGGCTTCTTCTGAGAGCTGCCTGGGCACAGACCTTGGCTTAAAGTGGCATTCACTTGGTGATACTGCAAGTCACTCCCTGTGAGACAGAAAGTCACACGCTGACCCTGAGACTTTGAAAACTGAAATGAACACCATGGGAATTAAGTGGGAATGAAGTGCAGTGCATGGACTATTTTTACCACTCCACCATGGTCAGATTGTAGATTTCCTTACAATTAATAATCTTTTTTTAGTCCATAAGCATGTTTAGCTGTCCCTTTTACCACTAGCACGTGTCTCTTTTTGAACATAATTTTCTATTTAAAAACTTAGCCGTCAACTTTCCCAGGGGAACGCAGGATGGTTGGGCAAGAGGCAAAGGCCTAGGATCTCGATGCCTTTCTGCCAGCGTAGGTGGCAACATGGGAAGTAGTGCCTTGGGAGAGTTGTGCAACGGTTATGTTCCAGGCAGCTCGGCTGGTGCATTGTGGGCATTGGAATGAGGCCAGTTTTCTAGCCTGCCAACTTCAGGAATAAAATTTCTACGTGCGGGAAGGAGAAAGCAGCCTGGATGAGTCAGTGGTAGTTCTAAGGCTAATGAGGGAATCCGCTTTCTGCAGGTACAATTAACAGGAAAGAAAATAAGTATTAGCCAGTCTGCACCGGAATGGCTTTCTTTTTCTCACACCTTTGTGACAATCCTTGAACTAAACACCTGCGTGGTGGTGAAGAGCCCATTTTTAAAGGTCTCCATCCAGAACACTTTTTCTGGAGGGATCAAAGGGCACATTTGGGGATTACAGTTATAAGTGGGCATTGAGTTTAGATCCGATGACTATTATTTGCAGATGTTATCAAATTGTAATGTATAAATTGACCTCTCAACACATACGTAACATAGAGGTTGCATCTAGAAGAAATCAACAGTAAGAATGCAACTACAATTTTCAGCCCAACTTTTAAAATCAAATGTGAAACCTACAGTTTGATTCGGGTGGGAGTGACGATGTCAATGGAGTGATCTTTGTTGCCCAATCCTTTTAAAAACAGTTTCAGAAAGTAAAGAAGTCATTTTCCAATATGTGGGGATACCGTCTCAGCTCATGAAAACATAAACACATGAAGGGAAACATGCTAGAGTGTTTCTAAGTGCAGAGATACCAACATGTGCCAACACAGAACAATCTAGCCCTAAATAAATCTGAAAGCCTAGAATTTGGATGTTCGTCCCCTCAGCACTGAATATAGAGCTGAGGGTGAATGTGCTTCTAATTTAGGCCACCCCCAGTAGGCGCCTGAAGTTGAGTGGAATGAGCATGTGCCAGGTATTATTCTGTGCAGACTTGGTGTCACTGGGAGGAGAAGGTACTTCAAGGAGAGCATTAATTTGGGAGGGGCCTAAAATAATTAAATAACTTACTTAATGTCACAGCCTATTAGTTTATACAGGAGGAGAAACTCTGGCAACATGAGTCGGGCCCTCTTCTAAGAATGACTAATATTATAAACAAATGTTAAGATAGTGGCATTAAACTCACTTTTCTAACTGCAGTTCTTAAAGGTCATAAAACCGATTCAGTTTTCCAGTTTCAACTTTTCCCATCTACTTTGCTGAATAGTAATCAGGTCATTGGGCCATTTCCCTTGGAGACTGACCAATACGTCCTCAGCTTTATTCTAAATATAGCAGTCCTTTTTTTAGCATTGTTAGTTTTCCCACTTTTTTTCACTTTACTCCTTTAAAGTGAATTTAGTGCAGCAGAAAGGTGCCAGATCGACATCACTGGAAAATGACGTTCCAGAGCTGCTGTTTATCCACAGAGAGCAGCCTGTGTTTATCCACAGCATATTGGCAGTGCAAGCTAACTTTTGCACCACTCCACCAATGTGCCTTAACCTTGACCTGTGGAAACTAGGCTAGTCTTAGTCTCCCTGCCTTGCTGTCCAAAACCACCCTGCGTAGGCAGCCAACAAGATTACCAAATCCTCTTGTGCTGGTTGCTTTGGAACTCAGACAGCAGTTGAGAAAGACTGGACTTGCAGATGCAATGGCGTCAGTAACATCCTTCTGCACAGTGTTCTTACACAGAAAACTGGGATTCCACTTGTCCATCTAGAGCTGTCTAAAGATGAGGCATCTAGTCCAAGCTCATGTCTCTAGATACTCTCTATAATTACGTGAAGCGGGGAAAGGACCTATGCTAAGAACCCCTATGTGAGGGAGGTGGCACAACTCCATTTCTAGCATGGCTTTTCTCTCTTTTCTGTTGACTCTGAAGCGGGCTAGAGAAGTAGCTTAAACTGGACAGGTGAGTTGAAAACCACCCAAAGTGACTGGAGGAAAAACGACATATTGAATAGCCTCGTTCTTCTGCTATGTCAATTGCTATATATTTTCTTAGGCCCTAGTTCCACAACTAGATTCCTGGAGACTCAAGCTTCTGCTGCAGCTGATACCATTCACAGAGCAGAGCCAGAGCTTTATATTGCAGACCCTCCAGGGTGCTGTCTGCAGTCAGCTTCACAGAAGTGAAGGTCTTTTGATACCTTGACATATACAGGTTTGCACAACACCCAAAACAATGAGGGAAATGTGGTCCTGTTGGGAGCCTCTGGTTATGATTGAAACATCAGTTTCTAAGTAAATATTACTTGAATTAAATTTTAATGACTTTGCACTGCTGTTTATCGTGTCACCGAGAAGTATTATATATGGTATAATCGCTACAATTTGCTTCTGTAATTGCAACTTCATGTTTTGCAAAATGCACGATGCTTTTCACTTTCAATCCATGAAAAAAATTGCAGATCGACCCTGACAGGTCCCAACTTTTCCTCTTTCCCCTGTGTGCTTTCATTTCTCTTGATGATTCTTGGCTTTCTTTTTAGAAACTGCAGGACTGTTTGCAGGCCACAGGATGTACATATTAAAAGCCAGTGTAGCAAGATGTCCCCAAATATATTTCTACTCATGATGTTCCACAAATGATATTCCAATGTAGCAGCCACCCAGTCCAAGGAAATAAAACTGTCTTCATGCCCTAATGCTCTTTATGTTCCAAATTCTAGAAATGATATACCGTGGTTTAAATGATACAGATGCTCCACAGTACAGTGGACTTAAAGTGCAACATTATACACTACACTTTCTCTTACAGTTTAGTCTTTGTTGTTCAGTCTAATGTATGTTCTGGCAGGGGGGAAGCTTAAAGAACTGCAGTGAGTTACCTGTTTGGCACAGGCTGGTCTGTTGGCTTACTGGGAATTCAGTGCTTCAGGAAATACTTTCTCTGCATTTTTGAAGTCAATAGAAAATGAAGGTGCTTAGCAATAAGGAAACCTGCAAGTCTACCAACATCAGTGGTACAACTGCAAGGAGACTCGCTGTGCAAATACACTCACAAAAAATTTACAGTTATGACTGGAGACACTTAATACAAATTTGGCTTGAAAACAGAGACAACAGACTAGTAGAATTCTGGTTGGTGGAGGACATTTATGGGCAATGATTAGTTCAGTCTGACAGATGATTACAATGATAAAAAAAAATGGATCCAAAGTATGATTTGCCTGCACCTCTTTTTCTTTTATCCATTGGCTACAGCTGTAGTCACCAGAGCACAACAAATTTGCCTAAGGCCACAGGGACTTAAGCTCCCTACAAAGCCCATCTGGAAAGGACCTACAATGTCCTCAATGACATGTTGTATCTGTGCAGCAGTGGGTATACACAGAGGTGTATGTCTAACATAAAGATCTAGATCATGTTTTTTAGTGTGCAAAGACTAGAAAATACAACCACATTTGCCCCAAACATACTGGTCTGGAAAATTGGCCTTGAGGAGGCTCCTGTTACATGGATTAATACTGCCATGAGTCCACCCTCCAGGTCACTGATTAGGTTCTTGACACCCACAGAAACTCTGATTATCAGTGACTTTCCCATTCCCTCCTTGTGAGAGCGGTTTTGGGTGTCGCCAGTGAAGAACAAATTCTGTTTTATTTTAGTTTGATTATTTTTATCACTTTTTTAGAAGTCGGTTGACCCTGGATTAAGGAGGTAGTTTTAAGAAGCCTGTGAGTATCTAAATGCTGTGGTGTATCATGAACTCCAATCAGTTCTTTCCTCTGCTAAAGGTTTTCTGTAAAACGTGGATGAATCAAATAGACAAGTGTCATCATAGCTAACTTCTGGCATCCAAGTGGACACCCAGGTGAGTCCCCATGGACCCCTGACATGCCACTGGGGAGAACTCTGTATCTGCAGAAAAGGATTTAGTCCACCTAATTCTTCCTCACCATTGAGGCATGGGGTGTTGTCCTTTAGTTCCCATGGAGAAATAACAGTGAGTTCTTCCTTCAGCCCTTGGGCCCTTGTCCATTCAGAGACCACATCAGGCTCCACATCTCTGCAGAGTGCTCAGCGTGAAGAACGTGCTAGTATACAGCCATCCTGAGATCCCAACAAACAGTAAAATCAACATAGAGAAAATGTTTCGACCCAGTTGTGTAACCTGTGAGAAGAAGGAGAAAATACTTCTTTTAAGTATATTTTACAATTTATTGTCTCAAAACAAACCCAGCTAGTGGGTCTGCTTTCAGATAGACAGATATTTGTCACTCTATTATTGTTTTACAGTGTCAGTTCCAGACACTTAAGTATTGTTGGAATGCAGTAGGGGGAAAAAAAAAATCATGTTTTAAATCTCCGATGGGGTAATAAACTGCAGCCAGGAGCTAATTGTCCTGAAACTTGATCCTTTACAATATGTTATTGCTGTAATGGGACTACCCAACTCTACTGCACTGGGGTTTGTTTCACCATTAGTTAGGTAGTACATACACATTAAAAAAAACACCCAGATCACAGGTTTGCTCCCAGCTGTAGACTTAAGCACAATTCTCAAAGCGATCGATGCATTTTGTACATTAAGCTAGTAAGGGAGGGTATTAATCCTCATCAAGTTTAATGGCTCACTGTGGATTTGCTTCCTACCAACTTTCTTCCACCCAAGAAGTCCTGAGAATATTGTACCCCTCCTGTCAGGAGAAAATGAATCATTACCCAGAGTCTGGAAGGCCAGAGGTGAATTGGAAGCCGCACTATGGAACACTCACACTACAGTATTATTATTTTCTTTTTACACTAGCATTAAATAATATTTGAGCTCAGGGTGGTCAGCCCAATGGGTGGTGTAACATGCTGAATGCAACCAAAGAAAGAGCACATCCATCATGCACTCATTTTAGGTTTTGTTCAACAATCTTTTTTGTTTTGGTTTGGTTTGGTTTGTCCCAAACTAGGTATTAGCCAACCAGATCTTAAAATACAAAGTCCAGCTTCTAAATGTTAACCCCCAGTTTGGATGGAATTTTGACTGGAAAATGTTTTGAAGATCCAAAAACATGTGATGTTCTTTCTCACTGTTTTTCTCATCTGTGTTCTGGGTAAGGCCGATTAATAGATGTGCCTAGTTACCATTGGAAAAGCTATTCCAAGGACATTTTAGCCGAGTAGAACAAGTTTTATTGATGGTGGTGCAATTTTGGATCACATTTTAATGGAAATTCACTGAATTTTTATTTTCAGATTTTTCCATCTGTAAAATTTTGTGTGAGAATCTGTTCTCCTAAGGTTTCCACCCAGTTCTGGACTCACAATGTCGTAGAATATCCTGATTTGGAAGGGACACGTGAGGATCATTGAGGGTCACTGAGCATCATCATACTTCCTTAGCTGCAAGCAGTTAAGTAACACACCAGCTAGCTGTGTGTAGAGTTCACTGGAGATGCATGCTTCAAAGGGCTAGAGACAAATTTAGATGCATCAGAAAGAAAAATGGCTTGAAGTCCAAACACAGAATATACTGTTGTTTTGTCTCAGTTGCCTTCCGCTTCTCCTTTCTGTTAGTGTCCTTATGTATGCTTATGATATGCTTTTGCTATTTTATCATACCTATGCTTCGCATGCAATAATCTCATTCTGAGAGTGGGTACTAGATGTAACTTAGGTTTGGCAAAGTATCTCGGTGTCTGTAGAAGATGCTGCATGTGAAATGAAGCTAAGACTACTGTTAGTTGATGTTGGTACTGACAGGGGGAAAAAATGTCTTTTTCCCTAAAACTGAGAAAGTTATTATTGTTATATATGACTGAGGTAACTGAATAGCCCATTAACACCATGTTGCCATACAGGTAGATGACAAAGACAGACAGTTGCTTCTTTACACAAGTGAGGATCTGACAAGTAGACAAAGTAATTGAAGAGGGTGTGATACTTAATACGAGAGTTAAGAGCTTGGCACTCTCAGGACCCAGGCATGCAGGGAGCACATGTGAAGTGAGGAAGTGTTTTACACAATCATTTGTCAGACCATAACTACTCCTTAAACAATGGTCAGTCTCTCTTTCAAAGTAAATTCACTCCCTCCTGCCTAAGGAGAGCTGAGATGTACATGTATATACACCCATAAACTCCTATGGTTTAGACACAGCAATTAGAAACTAATTACACTAAAACACTTAATCCCAATACAGAGGGGGGAAAAAGACCTGTTGAAATTTGGAGTTGTTAATCCATCATTCTAAGTGAACAAGTGCCAAAGTGAAGGAACAGAGCTGAAGTCAAACCAGCTTAAGGAGGTTTTTCTGTTTACACTTTCTTTAACCATGAAAGTGCATTTTTTTGTCACAGGGGGTCTTACTGTGATTATGTTTCTATTGAGCTTTCCAGGGGCATTTCAGAACGTAATAGTTAAATTTTATTCTCAACCCTCTCTGTACATCTTAATTTAGTTCAGACAAGGCAAGAATTAAAGTTAAACTCAGCTTTGGTGTAACTAGTAAGCAAAACTCATACTAATGAAAAAGGGAGCCTTTCACTTGCAGATACTTCCAAAAGAGATGGTGTTGTTTATTAGAGTTGATTTAATTACTGTGCATTATATTTTAAGAGCCTCTGTGACAAACAGTACATCTCTACTTCATTATGTAGTGCCTCATGTTGTGCAGTGCTGATGACCATGAATTCGCACCAAGCATGAAGCATGCCTGACAATTTCTCTTCGAGTCATGGCTCAATAGCAACAGTATATGGCTATTAGTAAGGCCAGAAAGCAAAGGTGATTGCTCTTAAGAGTCCTGCAGTATGGGCAGCAGCAGAACACTCTACAAGATGTGCATCTTTAATGCTGTTACACGGAGCTGACATCTGAGTTATCATATCTCAGCTATCTGCCATGTATATACCGATTTCTGGACTAAGTGCTCCCACTGATTTACCATTCAGTTTGATATGTGTATGGTTGAGGGGGATGTAAAATTGCTTCTTCATGTTGTGATACAACAGGAACTTTCTAAACAAATCAGGATTTTTTTCCAGTTCTGTGCAGAGCTGAACAAAATCAGGAATTTCCACTCTATGAGAAATTCCCCTTGATAAAAGGGTAACTTGATTTTTCCTTCTGAGATATGTCATTGTACTATACAGTAAAAGCCAGTGAGGAGAAAGCAAAATGTTCTTGCTTCCAGAAAGCAGAAATTGCCATAATTTTTTACAAAAGTCAGAAAAATTGATAGATATCTTCAAAACATTTGGATTTCACAGTAGAAGGCTGTTGCACTGGAAAAATATCGATCAGCTCTGCACGAAAGATCATGTTGCATTTGTGGAGGAAAAGTTAGGGAGAGGCCTTTGGGTGACTCATGTTCCTCCTGTTTCTCCCCTGACTTTGTGATGGGCCAAAATAAGCTTCAAGGTCACAATCACATTTTGGGCTGAGTAGTTTGGCAGGTAAAGCATATTCTGCAGACATCAGGGGTACACACAGCTGAGTCAAAGTGGAGCCCATGTTCAGCTCTGCACAAGAGAGCTTGATTGTTTTGGCCTCTTTCCTTTGCTCTAGGGTAAAATAGAGGCACCCTTCTTGGGATATTATTGGTGCGAAATCGTAAGTTACAGTTTTATTACCAGTTGCTGTGTGCGTGTGTGAGGGAGAGAGAGAAGGAGGTGGCGGGTGTAGGAGAATATAACCACTCTTTTGTAACTATGCATCCATTCCTTTTTTTTTCTTTGCAAAACACAGGTTTAATCTTAGGGAGAGAAAAATAGAATTTGCTTTTCCAAATAGTGTCAAACATACACATATTGTGACAATAATTTTTTTAAGTCTGCTTTTCTTCAAACGTGTTGAATCCTTCAGTTTGCATTGCTGAAAAATTAAAAACAGAAATAGGTGGGCTATATGGATTTATTCTCTCTTCTTGTAATTTCCACATTACATCCTACAAAAAGTTTCAATCATATGTTGCAGTTTTTACATGCAGCGTTCTCAAACGCTATGTAAAACCTGACTGTCAATGGATCAGCTGAACAACATGAAGGTTTTGGTAACACAGACAAAATCTGACTTACTAGCAATTATCCTGGAGCCCAATGCTATATGGGATTTCTGTCCAGCTAAGTGAAGACAACCACAAGCAGAAGTGCTACCCAAGGGGAGCAGGAGACAAAATTGGAGGTGATTTTCCCAAGCACAAAAAAGAAGACTATGAGTCCCATAAACAAGCCATGAATACTGACTCAGCGGTAAAATATTTGGAGGGGAGAATTACAGGATTTAGAATATCCTTCATCCACATTTGATACCATATGCAGTGTAGTTTAATGGTGCAATATTCAGTCACAATAGTTTTGTGACTGAAGGATCTGTGATGGGTCTTCTTTCCTGGTGACATATCTGGGCAGTTTTCTAGATGATAAAGATATTCAGAAATTTAAAGAACACTTCTATTTTTCGGGTAGTGTTAGAGAAGGACAGACTGAGGAGCTTTTCCATATGGTCCCTGAAAACACTTGCACATTATTTTAGTCTATGTCACATATAAATCTAGAGCAACTATGTTTTCCATGTAAAACATCTCCCTGCATTTCATTACCTTACAGATTTCAAGGGCCCACAACCTGTGTTGAGTTCAAAAGTTTTATTCAATGACTTGATTTGCTTCCAAACAACAGGCTGAGAAATTTGGGTCTGGATCAGGGTTATTGGGGGAAGTATTTTTTCCCCCATTAGCTCCAGGATCTTTTCACTGATTGTTTTATGTAAGGTACAGACTTATTTACCTTTCCCAGTATCAGAAGCCTCAGCAGAGATATTTAGTAGATTCCAAAACCAACAGGTTTCAGTGACCGGAAGATTTTTGTGTTCAGCTCAGCAGAATTGGGACAATGTATTCTTTGGGGCAATATCATGAATAGTTTGATGTCATGCCCCGCTCCTTCACTGCGACTGCAGGACCATTTAGCCATACCCTGATACGTGCTTTCTCTACAGTTTGTATCTCAGCCATCTCTGTTCCTCTAACAAACTATGGCCGACCTCCTGCATTTAAGGTCAGTGGGAGTCAAGTCCATCAAGACATGTCCTCTCCCACTATGTTTCAAGAAGTGACTTTCCATTCATATTTTAGTTCACTTACAAAAGGGATTTAACAACCATTCAAATGATCTGTATATATTGTTCAAGCACGTTTGGCAAGATATGAGCTCACCTTAAGCACCATGGGGGGGATGGGGATGGTCTTTTTTCACTCTTGCATGTCCACAACCCTCCAGTTGTCTTAATTCGACCAGAGATGGTGTTTGGAAGCAAGAGGCAGGGGTGGCGAATGACCCCCAGAGCAGACCCTGTGATGATTTCTATCACAGGCAGAGCGCGGAGTGGCTTCCTTGCCCTTTGAAGAGATACACTATAAAAGTTCTAAATTTAGCAAACATTAAAGTTACTTCGTTTTGTTTTGTTTTGTGTTTTTTTAAATGATCATTACAGTATTTTGTAACTTCTGTTCCCCTCTGGCTGGATTCGAGAAACCTCTCCCTCCCACCCTCTCCCCAACTCCTTGACAGCAATCGCTAGTTGTAAAATAATAGACCATCAGCCAGCAATAATTTGCAATCCAAACAGACTTGACGCTCTCTGACAT
Source organism: Phaethon lepturus (assembly GCF_000687285.1). Lineage (NCBI taxonomy): Eukaryota > Metazoa > Chordata > Aves > Phaethontiformes > Phaethontidae > Phaethon > Phaethon lepturus. The sequence goes on along the minus strand of NW_010556594.1, from coordinate 18,250 downwards.
TTATTGAAACCTCAGACCCTGTTCGCTGGTTTCAGTTTTCCTCCCTTTGCTCTGTTTTTACAGACAGACAAGTGCTTAGATTTGGGTTTAATAATGAGGAGAAATTTCGTCTTGGCCCAGCTTTGCTTGTGTTGGCTGCAGCGGGGGCTTGCAGCAGACGGGCGGTTGGAGTTAATTACACTAAATGGTGAGAACATTATTTGACCCCACTGGTTCGGCACCAGATGTTGTACGTTGCCTCTGAGAAACCAGCACAGACGTAACGCTTTCAAGGCTGGATGGGGAAGGATAACATACTTGGAGCTTAGTCACTTTTTTTGCAGCATTAACTATCCCAGGATAAGCCCGTGACAAACAAAGCACTGCACCTTATTAGGTACAGATGACAACATTCAGCTTTAGCCACTTGGGGCAAATTAGGGTATCATTGTATTTTTGGAATTGAATGCATCAAAAGCCATGAAAAAAAGAATTTTGCTAAATGTACAGTTAACATTCTGCCAGCACAAGGTATCAACTTTGGTAAATCCTTCCTGGAAAGTGAACTTTATATTTATGGGCCAGACATGATGGAATTTAATGTTTGAAAATGATTAAAGGATTTTGTTCTTTCCTAGTAACAACTGCATTTATCAAGGTGGCAGACATGGTGGCCTTAGAATGAGCTGAAATGTAACTGAACTGCTGAGCTTACACTGGCTTGGGTCTGGGAATCCCTCTGGTCTTTAAGCATTAGGGTTGGGGAATTACATTCGCAGATATGGGAGGCAGGGAGTATAAAGTGTTTATTGACCCCAGTCTGTGTTAATAAAGCATTAGAAGTATTACCTGCTTGGGGATTGTCAGGGCAAAGCAAAGTTGTACTGACCTTCATGGAAAACTGAAACTCCTCTTAGTCTTTGAATAAACTGTTTGGACTGTGGAAACGACAACACTTCTGCAGACTTATATATTACAGGAAAGCAAGCTAAAAAGCATTCTTACCACAAAAAAACGTATTCCCATTGCCTTTATTTGCTTGCATGGTAGTGATAAGGATTTTAACATTACACCATTTGTAGACAAATTTGAGTTATGTCTCCTTTTCCAATGGATGACATCACTCACATTTTACTAAGCAGTAGCCCTCCTTCATCCCCATTCCGTCTGTGTGCGAGGCTGCTCTGGATGCAAGGATAGTCGATTCACACACCTTCCAGGTTCAGTTCTGAACAGTATTTAGTTACCTACTTTTGGGGTGACATTCTCTACTGGAGCAAAGCCATGAACTAAAGTCAGCAGAATTCAGAATCATTTGATAATTTTAGTAGCTCAGGGTCTCTGGTATTTTTTTTAAAGCATCACCTGTAGCATTATTTCAGGGGCTTAACCATAAAAAGTTCTTGGTTCAGCCTTGCTGTTCCTTCCTTTTTCTCCCACAGAGGGTTTGCAAGGGCTGCGCTCCTGAAGACCAGACTACGTGATAAAGTGATTCTACATTACTACAACTAGATGAAACACTGCAAATTGGATCACTCAGAAGGTTCTGTTAAAACTCTTTCATTTTCCTGTTTCACTTTGAGTTTGGCTGCCTTTCAGTGCTTTTCTCCCAACACACGTGTGCAGCAGGAAGGCACTGCTGATGTAACACAAAAACCAGCACAGAATGCTGCAATTTGACTATTTCCACCATTTCCTGATACAGTGAGATATTCTCAGCCATCTTCATCTATCGAAGTTCTACAGATATGTCTTTTCATTACAAAATTAAGAACAAGTCCTCTGGAATAAGTGGAGCTATTTTGTAATTACCACAGTACAAGTCTGAACAAAACATCCTCTCTGGTTTTTGCGGTGTAAAAGCAATACCACCTCCATTCACAGAGCTGCCTCCCGTGCTGGCCAGCCTCATACAGTGCATCACTTTGGGATCCTTCTGCCTGTGCTGTACTTTAGGGCACATCCCCTGTGATCGAAGGCTATAAATTATGCTGATATACCACGGTTGAGGACACAGTAAATAGCAAGAAAGTGGCAGTGATACAAGGCTCAGTTCTGCAGCTCTGAGCTGCAGTGAGCACCCTCCCTCCTTGTTTCACTTAACCCCCTAAAGTAGGTGCAGATGCACACAAGCATGATACCACGGCCAGACCTCCGTTTCTGAGACTGACATTAACTATCAGAAGTAGTATTTTGTAGCCATCTGCTTGGATCAGCATTGGCAGGACAGGAGAGATGTCATCTGGAGCTTTCTCACATATATCTGAACAGCAGAGGAGGGGACACATTCAATCATGCCAGGGTCTAAGTGCTGCCAGGTAGGCACAGATTATTCCAGCTTTTTTTCCCTCTTTGGGCACTAAATAGGTAACTTTGGATGAACTATACAATTTGCTGTATACGTTTTATGCAAAATCGTATGCCTCGCATGTCTACCTTAAGAGTTCTTTATTAAGCTTGGTAGTCACAGCAATCTTTTCTTGGATGGAGAAAGACTGGTTTTGGTGCACTGGGTTTTTCTAAGATTTAGATTCACTCACAGGCTGCAACATTGTCTATAATTTACTGTGAACCATGAGAGACATTAGCTGAAATTTTCAGGAGCAGATTAGGTTGAAAAAATTTATGACAGCATTTAGAAACATTAGACTTAAGACTGCATGCCAGAGCATGACAAAACAGCAGGTAATAACAGATCTCATTAGAACTGTTTATTTAAATTGAACATTATCCTGTCAGGGATGTTTTCACTGCTGTATAGGTCTTATTTTCATCCAGATTAATTTCTACCAAATACAAGCACCCAGAAATGTCTTACGAGGAACTGCTTAGCGTATGCATTCATTCCAACGTGCTCACAAAGTTTCATGTTTTCTCATGTTATTTTTAATTCTAAGGACATTGCTATTTTCTATTCTTCTTTATTCACAGTCTCCATATTTAATTATCTTTATGTATCAACATGCAATTAGATCTTCCATAGGGTCTAAGTGATTCGGACTCCAACATCCTATTTCAAAATCATAGATAAATCCAGAAACATTTTAAGCACCTCAATGCCATATGAAGGTTTTTAAATGTCTTTGTGGCTCTTGGCCATTACCACCTTGAAGTCTTACTCTTGTGTATCAGTGGACATTACACTGCTAAGCATCTGACCTCTGACAAAGTGGGATTCAGGAAGTGCAGCTCTTCAAGATTCAGAAAACACTGTGCCAAAGGAGAAGTCTTGGCTTACAGGGTTCTACTGTACATTGAGAATGGTTCTGCAAAATATAGATAGCACCCTAAACCCAGATCAGAAGGCTTAGCTCACCCTCCCTGAACAAAAATTGCTGTGTCTCTAACATTTAAGCATTTGCTTTTCTTTCTCATAATCCATAGTCCTGTGTCTTTCTTGGCCTTCACTTTCCTTCTAGTACTTACTCTTTGTACTTTAAATACAAAATGTATGTACAGAAGTTACCCAGATATAATCTCCTCTCCAGACCATCTAGTTTATGCCTCCTAACCTTAAATAATCTCAATATACGGATGTACTCTTCTAGCTTGTCAGACCTTCAGTAATACAGGTATGTCAGCTGTCATCTCTTTTACTGAACGTGAAGATCTTTTGTGAGTCAAACATTTAGATAACCAGTGTATTGCTGGGTTGTTTTGACCATGCAGAGAAATCCTGGATGTGTCTGGACCTGTTGCATGATTTATCCACAATAATCAGGCCAGCTATCTCCACACAACAGCTTTCTGCTGTATTTTCTTAGACAGCACAGGTGGTAGCAGCATACTTATATGTACAAAAATTAGACAGGATCATGACAAATGCAAAAAAAAACCCCAAAACTCAAACGACCAAACCTTAGAAGGATACAGTTTCACTTGAGCAAATGAGCTATGTATGACAGAAATTCTGTGTCAGCCACAACTTCAGCAGACATTAACTGTATAGGTCTTAAAGAAAATCAGTGGAATTTTGTCACCATTGCTCAGCTAAAGTCTGGGCAATTGTTTGGAATTTTCATTTGTGGATGTGAAAAGTACTTTTCAATGAGTCTGGTCAAAATAATGCTAAAATCACCTTTTACCTTTTACTTCAACAAATCAAGCTGTTTGCTTATATGTTAGTTATAAGAATTTGGAAAGATTCAATCCTAGAATAGCTTCTCAAGACTTTTTAAAAGGATATTCAGGGGCACAGAAAATAGATGTTTGGGAAGGCATTATTGGAGGAACCAACATATTTTCCTGGAGGCTCTTCCACCCTAAGTATCTCCACATCAGAAAAGAAAAGACGTTATCTAAAACATGTTGATAGAGAAAAGGTTATTCCACCAACTTTAGAGAGGCTCCTTGATGTCTTACTACCTTTGATTTCCATTTGCACACCTCTGTGACTTTTTGGTGAAAAGCAGTAAAAAGCTATTAACTTCAGTGAAGCCATTTTAATAGAAGCTTTAATATTCACTTCACATGCTTCACATCCACCTTCTCCTTACTCTCAAAGCTCCAGTAAAACATATTTTAGCCTATCAGGGTTAAAAAGTATCCTTCTGCCAGAAACCCATCAAATCCATTTACTAATGACGTATATTCAAGACAATATAATGTTTTTGATTCATGTTTTTTGGAAAGCATTTTGAGTTGACTTCCCTGTAAATCTTGCCACTTTATTAATCCCTGTTGAGTAGCTGGCAGACAGCTCTCTGCTTTATTTGGCTGATGGCACTGGTTTTGAGATAATGCCCAGCCCTGCCATTCTCATTAGGGCAATAAGCAATTTGAAAAATGCCTTTCAACAGCAGGTGAAATGTCTGAATAGACTCACCTGTTAGGGTCCCCAGGATCAATCAACAGCAGTGGCCATGGTGGCGTTACTTATTGAAGTTGTGGGGATGAAGCATACCTTTTGCTTCTCACTTGGGGGTACCAGACCTTTTCCAGGGAAGGTCTTTTAGAACACAGTTTCCAGTGTGCTTCTGCAAAAATTCTCTTGCTGACAGAACCTTGTTTTCCCTGGGGCCAACTTCATGGTCATCAACACAAAACGAATAATTTCTGTATGGGGAAGAACTACTGAATTAAAATGACTGCACACTGTTATGGAGAAAAACCCCTCACTCGTTATTCCACACCATTCTTCTATCGCGGACCTAACTTCTAGACTCTCCTATTACCAGCCATATTCTCTTCTGGTTTCGATTGTGCTGGGTGAATAATGTATATGCTGTTCACTGTTCATTACTTTTCTAGTCTGCCCCGGTTTATGACCTTTTCGTGTTTGTTAATATTTGGCTCACGGTGTTTTAATAACCAAGATGCACATGCACAGAGAAGAATCTGGATTACTAGATCTAGGTGAGCATAAATATAAGTAGATGGAGTTGATATAAAAGAAATTCAGAGGAATTTTTAAACTTTTTAACAGTAGACAAACAGCCACCAACACAGTTTATTAACAGCAGCACTGCACTTCACTGCTACAAACTTTAAATCATTCCTTCTGCTTATGTTTCTAAATTATATTAACTTCAAGCCACTGAGCTCAGTTGTGTCATTTTTAGGTAACAGAGAAGAAAATTTTCCTTGCTTCAGGAAACACAGGGTATAATTCTGTGGCTGATGTGGTAGTGTTTAGACTGATTTTTCCTTTCTGGATAAGCTCTGTGAAATTATAGTGTATTTTAAACTTGATTTCTCAAGCACCTGAAAGAAATAAACCCATTAGGTACATGTGTAGATACAGTAAGGGTAGCCCTTTGGCTTCCTGGACAGTAGCAGGAAAGGCTTCTCCATGCTTCCCTAACAGACATCCTTCACCCTGCTGTACGGGATTAAGTTTACTGGATCCCTTCGTTCTTGACATCTTTGCTGAGCAAGCTAACCAGATGCCGTTAGTGCTAGTTGTTGTGGTGGGTGATCTACATTTTAAACTAAACAGAATTAATTCTGTGGTCTTGGTGGGAAGCTCACCCCCAGCATTTTTGTGAAATTCTCATATTGCAAATGGCAAAAAAATGCAGTGGATTTCATCCCAGAATGGCAACGGGCATCAGGCTTCTCTGCCTGCCCTGCCCCGACGGACGGCAGGGATATTGTTTTCACCGAGGACAGCATGGTACCTCCTGACATAAAGCAAATACTTAGAGATACTGTCACCTCATAAATTTGCAGGCTGATTTATAATTTATAATAAATGGCTTTTCCTCCCTTTCTCCCACTTGAATCCAAATCATTGCTAGTGATCATATAGTGATGATGAGTTGTCTTCTCTGATGTGGCAGGCTCCGAGTGCTGGTGGAACAGCCCATGGCAATCCACGGCTCTGGTTAGATCAACATAGTGCCACTGCATAGGCTCGCCAAGGTTTGAGACAGGGTATGAGAAGTGCACATGAAAAGGAAACATTGGCTTTATGGTGCTGCTTTAATCCGGAGCTGTGCAGTGGAAAATACCACACCAGCAAAGTCGGATTGTGGTTTTTCTTTCTGGCTAAAACAAATCTTTCTTTTTGGTTTCTGCCATATCTTGCCTAGGGAGAAGGGGAAGCATCTGTGTTATTGCTTGCTAAACAACTAAAGTGTGCCCAGCCAAGCCACAGGAGCAAATTTTGAACTGGGGAGAAAATTCACGAAGGTATTCAGGTTCAAGCCTGGGCTCCACTTCATGCGGCAGCGTGTCTTCCCACCTCTTTTCCCCCACCCCAGCTGTCCTTCACCTACAGACAAAACCATTCACTGTTTTTCTGATTCTACTGCAAAGTTCAAGGTGCTATTCACCTTATTGATATTTATTCACAAAACCTCTTCATACCATCTCTTCATACTAGTCTGTGCCAATGTGTTGCCTTCCCAGTCTGGATAAAAAAAGAATTCATGTGTCAGTCCTGTCAGGTGAATGCTAGGACTGACTCAGCTGTCCTTCATAGGATTACAGAGGGTTGTCTGAAAAGCAGGGGCATTTATTTATGTATTGTTTATTATTTATTAAGTTAGCCAGCCTCAAAGCCAGAGGGTGGAAAAACTGGCATGGGAATGAATCATGTCAAGCGTGGTGGAAAGGATTATATTCCCTTTAAAAAGCAAAATTCATCTGTAAACGTTTTGATAACTGGTATAACTGAAATGGAATAAATTTGCAAAATAACAAAAAACTGCTAAAAAGTACCTTTTGCCTGCAGTCTTTCATCTTATGCTGTGCACTTTTCAGGAATCGTAATACTTAAAGCAATGTTTTCAATCTGTGTGTATGAATTTAAGTGAAACTTTTACAGAAATAACTTTAATATAAACCACTAAATAATTGTCCTCCCATAGCCTTAACTAAAGCAGTAAAACAACTGAGTGTAGAATATGGAAGCTTCAAATCTGCTGTTGACGCAAATATCTCTGTTACCTCGGTTGGCAGAAGATGTTCTCTGAAGTGAAGGTCTATGGAACTCCTTCATTGCACGGTGATTTCTGTGCATCAAAGTGAGGAGAGGGCTCTTTGAGCATATTCATCAATTAATGAGAAACTTCAGCTCAGTTCTTTCTCTGTAACAGTATAGTCTGATGGTCAATACAATCCGCCAAAGCAGATTGTGGTTTCATCTGGTCATAGCTACAGCTGGGGCTGGCTCGCCCAAGTGAAGAAGTTGCCAATTGGCTGAAATTCTTTATACAAAAATCTCAGATGTTAGCTCCTCTTTTAATTAATCAATATTGCAGCAGGCAGAAAAAGTACTTGGAATAAAATTGCCCAGTTTTCATCTGGTTTGTTTCCTTCTCCTTGCCCAAAACAATGTCCTCTAGCCAAAACACACCACTTTGTCTTATTAATTAGTTAGAACTCCTGTGTATTTATCCAGATTTCTCTATATGGAACATCTCCTTCTACCTATTATTTTATGCTGCTGAAATTCAAGCAGAAGAAAGGGGTTAGAATTAATTATAGTCTTTGGCTAGGAGGATTAGCCACAGATGTTGGATTATTCTTATTATTGTACTGTGCTAGGGAATGACAGAAGAAATGTGTGGAGACTGATGTGATCTGTGGAAAGAAACAGGAATGTTTAAATCATAAATGAACTTTAATTCTTTTTTTTTCTCATCAGTAATAAGAGCAATAATGATTTCTTGTTTAGAAAACAAGGAATTAAGACGACAACCTATGCAACCTCCTATTACCTGTGTTCATTACAAGTCAACCTGGTTATTTAGTTGTGTGGGCCTTTGCTTGAGTCACTCACAGACTAACACACCAACAGCACTTCACTTTCTTCAGCCAGCCAAGTATCTTAGATGGCTCTTAGATATCTCAGATGTATCCTAGAGTCTCTCATTTCTCCCTACCTCTTGCTTTACACCCTCCTATCCCTGGCACAGGTTGTTACTCCTGCACTAACAATTTTCTAGATTGGGCCAAGATCTATAAATTATCATTGCTGGAGTGAATGGAAAATGCTGTGTGTTTCATTTCACTGTATCACACACTGAACATACCTTTTGGGAAAACACTTGACATGCAACAAATGTGAAGGAACTCTTTAAAAGCTTTTTAAAAAGCAGGCAGCATTCACCCCCCAGATTTTCCAAAGGCAGAAGGGCTCGCTTAAGCCTCCAGAATGGATCCACGTACAAATGCACTGCCCCATCCTAGAATGCCTACTTGCAGGTGTAAATATAAAGTACCTATTTAGAGGGACCAGTATTCAGGCTCACACTGTCGGATCATTTTTCTTTTTCTGCACAGTAGAGCAAACAAAAGGTGTGCTTTCCTGTTTGTAAGGATTTCCCTAGAATATGCCCATACCAGATGCGTCTTCCACATGAATTTCACGGCTAACAGCACTCCATATTTTATGTATAAAAACAATCCCCTTGAAGATTCAGTTGGTTGGACATTTACAAATCAAAACTGTGCTTTGAGAATCTCTAATCAAAAAACATCTTGCTGTGTGTGTACAAATGATCTTTTCTAAAAGGTAACTGCTTTGGTAGTATAAATTGGCATAATAAGCAATGAGGCTTGTCACAATTAAGGATATGACCCGTGTGTTATTAAATTGCTCTTCTGTCCATTGTAATTGTGACTAGATTTGACCATGTAACCTTGTTCAGCACCTGGGCATAGTCCATAGCACTGTGAACTCAAAGATTATTTTTCTATTGAATGAGTTCAATTAGTTTTGCATTTGGCTCTGGTAGTGGTTTGCCATTGTTACAACTAGTAAGGATAAAAAGAAAAGAAAAAAAAATCCAATGTAGACAAGGCCAAAGTGAATAACATCAGAAGCCTGATCATTTGTCACCTATGGTCACTCGAAACCATTATTTCTTTTACACACTGTAATTTCAGATAGACTTGTGTAAACAGTGTAAAGATTTATTTTCTCAAAATATCAGAACCACTTAGCATGAGTCACAAGCTAGATTTCAGGCAGATAATTTTCTTCTAATAGATTTTTGGGTTAACAAGATAAAAATTAACATGAAAATGATTATGTGCTGACTGAAGGAAACCTGGTTTTATTTTGTTCCCTATTTGTTTTACAAGGGAAGTCTTCAAATATCTTGCAGGGGCAAAAATATTTAAAGTGTTTGCACATGTTTCCCATTTCCATTTTATAAGATTCATTCACAGTCAGCCAAATGTATCTCTCTCTCTCTTTCTCCCTTTTTTTTTCTTTTGATAGTTCTTAATTAGTCTTAAAGGCTCCAAAGGTGCTTTTTTCTGTCTGTCTTTTTATTCCAGATGTAGAGGGTGGCAAGCAGTGCTGGCAGTTAAGTCATAGGGCTGTAAAACCAATGCTGGATGCGCCTCAAAGGATTGGGGGGTGTCCTATGATTTACTCTTTCTACTTGGTATAAAGGAGCAAAGTGGAGATCTAAGGCTCGTGTGTCATTGTGAACTGAAGTGACTGCACTTGGATAATGTAGATTTGGCTTTTACTGCCAAATTCTAGCCCCTGTGAAGGTTTTTGCCACTGGGATCAACGTATAGTTCCACCTTCAAAGGGCTGCAGTCTGAGATGAATGCTCTCATCGCGACAGACTCCGAGTGTGCAGGAAAGCCGAGGCAGTTTCGGTTCCTCTCCTCCTCCACGGTCAGACTGCGCGAGGACTATGTTACATGATGGGCAAGAGGACGGGCTCTTTCACCTTTTCTGTCCCCAGAGAAGCTGTGACTGGTTCGCTGTGCCAGCAGAGGCAAGGCCATCACGGCGTGAGAGGTGCTGTGCAAAGCCATACAGAGGGTATATCTCAGTGGGGCTGTTTGCACTTAAGGGCCAGTCTTTAAAAATATTTAGGCGTGTGATTTTTTTGGAGTTAGGTATTTTTTTCTCTTTTTAAAATCTGATCCAAAATGGGTACAGACAAGGGTAATATAGGAGTGCTTGGAAAGCAGTGCACAGAGGAAGGACTGACCATCCTCTGAACCGCCCTGAGACTCTAGGTCCTGCTGCTGTGCTTTAAACCACCAGCTCATCCTTGGGCTGTCCACGCTGACTGTCCTATCTGAACTTTGTAACGACAAGTGCTCAAGAGAGATAGCAAATACAATTTAACATGGCTCAAGGTCTCTTTGCCAATGAATGTGTCTGTAGCAGGATGACCAGGGCAGAACTGAACATTTTTAAGGAGAATCTTATCACCATGATTAAAGTTGCTTTGTATTTTGCAAAGTGATCTTTTTTTCCCATCACCCAAGTTTCAGCACCACAGTGAATTCTCTCCTCCCATTTTAGCAGTAGAGAGAAAAGAAGGATTTAAAGAAGTTAGGGACTGGTTAGACTATTATACCTTCTCCCCTTTGCTCAGCATTATGTTAGCCTCAGAAATCCCTCACACCGTGATGAGTCATTTCATAACCTATTTAATCCCAAGTTAAGTCAATGTCATTTAAGGCTGGTGAATAAGTCTTGACTGATGTTGAAGTAAATGAAATAGGAATAACTACTTTTTTTATTATCAACACCAAAAAAAAAAAAAAGAGGGACTAAGTTAGTCCCAACTAGGGAAAGTAAAAAAAAAACACCAACAAAACAATAAAGAAATAAAATACAGCTGTTTTCAGGAGATCTCTGATGTATTAAAACTGGGACTGGAAGGTTGCCCTTCTGCTAGTGTAAATCAGCAGATCTCTTTTCAAAGTTGGCAGGGTTTCAGCAATTTCTGTCCAGAACAAGGGCAGAAGCCCTTATCTGCCTGAAATCTTATCTGTCCTGAGTCTATCTCATGACCCACACAAAGCAGTTCTACTGGAGTCCTATTTGGGTCAATTCAGAAGGGAAGTCTGACTCTGTGAACCTCAACAGTGGAATGGATTCGAGCTTAGTCCTATGGTTGTTTGCATTAAAGAATATGAAAGAGCACATGGGCATCCTTGTGGTTCCACATAGCAAGACATTTCAGTAGAAGACCAGCGAAACCAGCAGAAATCCCCAAGGCGGGCAGCAGCCTCACCAGCCCAGCATCGGCACAGACCCCCGTTCCTTGGTTTGAACCAGTTTCTCCTTGTTGAGTTTGGAGTCTACCCTACCAACTCTACAACAACATTCAGAGGCAACACCTGAATCTTGCTTCTCCTTCTTTCTTCTCTTGGAACATTCTCAGCAGTCACTGCAGAGGTTTTACTAAACACGTCAGATTAAAGGTATAACCAGACGAATAAATGCAGTCCATCTGAGGGCATGTTTCCTCTCACACATTCAGTGGCTGTCAGCATTTTGAATAGGATTCAGAAACATGTCCTTGAAGCTGGCTGGAATGTAGCTTAATGTATCAAGGGCAGCATGAGAGAAAGGAGAAAAAAGGATGGGGGAAGCTTTCATGGAAGTGTACCCCCCCGCCTTTCCTCTCTAATACTGCATTTACTGCAAACCAGAAATAAACAAGCTGTATTAGCAAGGAAATGGTAACCTCAGCCGTCTCACTCTGAGTTCAGTGGAGCAGTTTGTGATGTAGTCTCTATATCCTGGGGTTTTTTCACACTCTCTTCAAAGCTTGTTTTCTTTTTTATCAACAATTTATTTATAGCAAGAGGTGGTTTCTTTCGAGCGCTTCTAACTGCCAGATTTCAGCACTCTACAAAGCTACTCCTCTGTTAATATTCCTGTTGTAAAGGGAAATTGAGGCATGGGGTTGCAAACTGACTTCTCTATCTCACGCTCAGTTCTCCCCACTGCATGCTTTTCTTTGCACAACTCATCTCTCTAGGAATAACTCATCTTTCCCTGGTCAAGGTTTTGTCTTGATCTCAACAAGAGGAGCAGCACCAGACTAGCCAGTCTGAACTGGCCCCTGTTCTTGTTATGTTTGCATGAATCTTGCAAGAAGCAAGGTTTTCTGCAAATGAGTGATGAGAGTTAGTGCCTTCTTGAACAAACGGGTGCTCTTGGCACACAGGGAAGTCCCAGAAGGAAGGTGAACTGAGCACAATACAGAAGCAGCAAAGAAGCAGCAGATGCAGGTGTCTGGATGCTCTACCAGAAAATATGTTGTAGAATGAGCAGCATGTATCCCACTCCTAAACTGCATATTACCATCACTATGGAAAATCAGTACTTTAACAAGAGGAGGATCTTTCGAACAGTGGTTTCATCATGCAAATATTTAACTGTGCTTTTGGTTGCTCTTTTTTTTCTTACTTAAAATATCTACTTGTTTGTTTGATTACCCTCACGTCTTTAATTTAAGGAAAATAGTTAATCCTGAAGTCTTTTTAAGGCCTTTTTTTATTCCAGAGCTGAATGCTTTATAGTTACATTGCACCATCCTTCTCTGAAACCCATCTGGGGTTCAGGTGGGTAATACTAGAAGTCCACTCAGAGAAGCTTAAGTAAATGAGCTATATGGGATACCTAATGACTTCTGCATTTATCTCTTTTCATCTACGTGTATTTGTAGGAAGACAAAGTGCTGTGTTATGGTGAAAGAAAAACCATACGGGCTCCTGTGCATTGTAGGGTACTTAAAATATCTCCTTAAAATGTAGATTTTGACTTTCTGCCCAGCGCTGCCTTGAAAGTTTTGCCATTAAAACCTAATTGCTAAGTAAATGTTCACTCGCTATTTCTCAGTGGAGGACAGAGAGAAAATGGTTCAGTGCTTAGTTTTTAGTATCATTTTTGCTCCTGGTAGTCTGTTCCTTTTATTTTTTTATGTGACATTCTTTCAGTTGCAAGCTACTAATCTTGGAATGGCTCGCACCTCTCTGAAAACAAGGGGGGAGGGTAAAATGTGTTAGGTTTCCAAGAGTTATTTACCGCTTCCCAACCAAAAGATGGATTTCCCTTCTCTAGGGTTGCTGGCACCAACGTTTTTCCCTAAATATTCCTGACATGTCACAAATCACTTCTTGGTTACTGACTTGGAAATGGTCTCCTTTGTGCCTCTCCTGAACAGATTGGGAAGCTGGTGGCTCAGATCCAGAAATTAATCCAACACTGGGGTATAAGAAACACTCAGAGCTCATGGATTGCTGTTTATTTAATAAGATGCATGGAATTAATTAAATTAAGCTTTAATATGACAGTCCTGTTCTGTGACCTTGCGGGCTCCATACCTGGAGAGGGATAGGGAGGAGGTTAGTGCCGCCAGGCAGAGTGCCCCAAAAAGGACCCTGAGCTCAACGCAAGCACAGACATGTACTGCTGAGAGCCAGCAGCAGCTCCCTCCTGGCCTTGGGGCTGCAGAGCTTCCCTCTGTTGCTGAGACAGAAAAGCAATGGTTTTCACTTTTCTCTGAGCTACCTGTTATATAGAATCATAGAATCATTAAGGTTGGAAAAAACCTTTAAGATCACGAAGTCCAACCATCAACCCGACACCACCACGCCCACTAAACCATGTCCCGAAGTGCCACGTCTACAGCTTTCTTGAAGACCTCCAGTGATGGTGACTCCACCACTTCCCTGGGCAGTCTGTTCCAATGTTTGACCACTCTTGAGGGGACTCTCAGGAAAATCCCCATTTATGAAGGGGAAGATGTACCCCGGCAGCACGTGCCAGCATGGGCACTTCACTGCCTTTCTACCCATTGCCCTGGGAACAGGTATTTGCACATATACCGGCATGAGGAGCTTTGAAATGTGGTCCCGTCTGTGCAGAGCTTGCTGAGATGAACAAATTACACTTCTTTAGACCTTCTTGCAATTCACAGTTAGACTGCAAGGGCTGAGAGGTACAGCATACCGTTTTCCCTTCTCCCCTGTCATGCTGCACTTGCTCGGCGTGGGGCTCTGAGCTGCAGCGGGCGTGTGGAAGTTGTACCAACCCACAAATATAACACTTCAGGACATATCATTACTTAAAGGCTCCTGCAGTTTGCTCTTCAAGGGCAACGCTCACATGTGCTTTGTCACACTCCCTCATTTCATAACCAGTGTTGAATCCTCTCCTGGCTACTCCTTGCAAGACATGTGAGTGAATAGAGGCTAGCCTGAGGATGTGAGCTGCCGAAGGTACCCAACACCACAGAAATCCATGAAGGGGAAAATAATGAATGAAGCTGTATCGACTTCCCTGCTGACTAATTCCCTGGTACAGCAGAGCCAGGGGAAGTCACTAACATCTCCTTCCCAGGGGCTGGGGGACAGACCTTCCCCCACCACCTAAGAGGTGAAAAGCAAAGGCAAGGTTTTCTTTGTAAAAACAATAAATAAGAAAAGGCTTTAGGTTTTTTTTTTGCTTTACCTGGGAAAGGAGCCTGCATCTCCTGTGTCTTGCACAGTTCAGGTCTCCATGATCTGTAAGCACCAAGTCATCAGTTAAAACTAATAATAACAATGAAGCTCTATTATATTTCACGGTAGATGCTTATCTAAGTGAAATGCATAGTACTCCAAAGCTGCAAGATTTATTATTTGCTATTTATTTGATCTTATGGATAATTGCTTAATTAAAGCAATTAGTAGCTGCTTTCAAAACCCAAAATCATTACTAAGCTAACATCCAGTGAGCAGTTACTCCAACCATAATACCTTCCTTTGCTCTTTGACAGTGCCAGCCCAGTTTATAGTAGCTACACCGTAAGGTGCATCTTCACTGCAAGACAACCCATAGCAGTATAGGACTGGATTCTGGGACATAAAGCTGGTAACTGCACTATTTGTGGCATCCACATAACTATTGTCACAACAATTACAGTCTGATCTGAGTTTGGCAGGAGGTGGGAAATAGATTTTAAAGTGGAAGACTTAAATATGTAGAAAACTTTCTGGTGTTTGCTAATAAATTCTAGCTTTGAGTGATATTTTGGTGCTTTTTGCTGAGAGGAATTCTTCATGGCCATAATAAATTAATCTGAGTTATTTCATGCTTCTCTTGCAACAGTACTAATATATACACACACACATTTATACAGTTAGGTCAGAACCAAGACATAATGCTTTGAAAGGACGTTCTGTGATGGAAATCTGTGTCGAAGATCCAGTGGGGATTACAGAAAAATGGCTTAGTCAGTTGAAAAACTTGTCAGCCAGAATGTAAATAATCAGAGGGTCCATATCCACAGTCCTAAAGGGAGAAAAGGAAATCAAATTCATTTATGGCTTCACTCTTGAACCCTCCCACAGCACAGGAAGCAGTAGGCCATGTAAAACCTATAAATAGCTATCCAACTTCAGGTTCCCTCTCAGACAGAGAGTAAAAAAAAAAATAAAAAATGCTCCCCAAGGAAAAACATGATCTTTTCTCCATGTTTGAGTTGTCAGTTTTGACAGAAATGATACAAGCTAATTAAATTTTTGTTAATTTATTTTGTCTGATTCGACGACTGCCTGACACACAAATCGCTCAGTAAGGCAGATTTTCTTTGCTATAGACTTCCCGGTTCTCTTCCCCTCTGAAGCACCGTTAAATTGATGCAGGCAAAGTGGACCTGTTTAAGTCAAATAAACATGAAGAGCATTTAAGTTCACTTCTCCCTCAGTGCTTCAGCTTTGTACGTCTGCTCCAAAGGAAACCCAAACTTACTCCAACTTATAAATCTCTAGTATGGGAGAGCGACTGCTCTCTTCTGGTCAGATGGTTATGTTAGAGATAAAATATGAAGATGTGGTGGGTAAAGGACAAAATAAAATTCCATTCTGGAACTGTCCTGGCATTTGTTTTAAGCCTGGAGTAACTGAACAGTCATAATTTAGGCTGGATTTTTCCCAACCCGTGAACTGTTTTGAGATCCAAGAATTGTCTCGTCTCACATAAGGACAAAAATGAGATTTGTGAAGTGGGTTATCAGAAAATAACCGAAGGAAAAGACTGCAATACGTAATAGCTTGGTAACAGTCAGGACAGCAACCACTTGACTGCACAGTACTTGCTTTTGGGTCTACCATGCAGTAGAGCGCTGTACGAGTCACTGCACTGTGATACGGGTTTATTTCTGTCTTAGTTAATTATCTATTATTTGGGTAAAGCAGAGTGCCTTTCATTTCTATTTAGATTTTTAAGCTTCTGAGATGCCTTTTACAGTGCCATTCACACTGACTACTATATTCCTCTGAAATATTCACGGTAAACTTCAAATTTTGTTCAAAATAACACTTCAGAAATATTTTGACAAAATTTTAAAGTATTGTTGTATTTTTTACTTCTGACATGAAACTCAGGATGCAGAGTGTGTCTTTGGACCCAACGTGTTTAACACGACTGGCCCAGAACATACTCCCCACATCAGTGTTAATTAAGGAGACGAAGGTGACTAGCAAAGGGCATGTTGCTGATCAGGCAGCTCAGATATCACTTTCCTGTTCTGTCATGAGAAAGCACCTATGCTTTCTGCAGGGAGAACCATTTGGTCAAACGGTTGGCCAGGTATTTGTTAATCGGTAGATGCCGTCTTGCATGGGAAGGTGGGGAAATTATGCGTGCAGCTCCTCAGCCGTCCGGAGCAGCCGCTGCCTGCTTCAACATGCCACCATTTTCGTCTTGCATTCTCCTGTAACTCTGTAAGTGCAAAGCCAGCTCCAAAGAAAGCACTGTGAAGTCTGATTGTTCCGAGATAATCAGTTGAGGAAACAGGTAAAAGACAAACCCTGGAGGTATTTATTCTCTTTTTTTTAACCTGTCGTCTGTAAGGGGTATGCACTTTGCAGGCCTTTCACAGTTCAAAACACTTTTAATAAACATACACAAGAGGCAAAGTGTGGATGGGTTTGAAGCCGGAGGTAATCAGATTAGAAAATGAGATAAGCAATTAGCAGAACTGTTCAAAGTACCAGCTGAAAGAAAAAAAAGTGCATCTCCATCACACACCCACAGACACCAGCCTTAACCTACAGATGTTCCTTTGCTCAGATTCAGTCTGTTTACATAAACATCCAACACTCATTCCAACAGGGCTTTGTGTTGTGTTATCTTGTTTAATGGGTAATTTCTGAATTAAGGGATCTGCAGTTTCAAATTAAAGCTGTAATTCTTTTTGGCATTAAAATCCCAATGTACGTGACTTTACACTCATAAAGCACTGGCAGTTCCAAGCCCATTTTTGTTGAACAGGAATGTACCCGTAGCACATTCTGCACTTTACATCAACTCACAGTGCTGCAGCTGAGGGCATGAAAACCAGCCAGAGATGGCAGGAGTATTGAGTCACATCAGGGAAGAATGGTTTTCATAATAACTCAGCAAGCTGAATCAGGAGCAATGTTGTTAAAAACACTTAAGTGTGTACACAGCAATTACCCGTTGGTGCAGTTTCCTCAAAGCTTTCTCGCACATTTCATAACATTTATATTTATTAGGGGACAAATTTGCTGGAGATCCTTAGGCACCTAGAGGTGAAGAGTGGTATTTGCAAACTTTCAAAGTTTGCAAAGATATTCTTAGTGGGATTTGCAAAACTTTCCATGAAGATTAGCTCATAGGAGTTAGGAACCTGATACACTTTGTGGCTAAACACAAATGTGCATTTATCTGCATTTTTAACATCTAAACATCTATCAAAACATAATCTATGTTTTCTTCCAGACCCTCCATTTTATCTTTTTATTTATTATATTTACTGAGAACGCTTAAGAGAGAGCTGAAAACGGAATTTAATTCTGCCAGGTGCTGTGAAAACAGTGAGGAAACTGTTCCCATTCTGAAGAGTTTATAACATAAGCAGATGAGTTCAAGTGCCCTCTTTTCAGTGGGAAACAGTAAGGCGCTTTGATGGCATGTTTTTCACCCCCATGCAGAGACCTCCGCACTCTCTTTGGAGAGAGGGGCATTGGCTGCGGAGGGAAGGCAGAGATTACTAGCTACCTGTTTCTTCAAACAATATTTCACAGAATCACAGAATCACTA
>NW_010556593.1:6066-14254 GCF_000687285.1 Phaethon lepturus | reverse complement strand
GAAAGGAAAAAAGGAGGAAATTGAGAGAAGAGAGCATACCAGCCTCTCAATTCTGGCGAGCCTTTAAACATTTGAAACACATGTGAGCACACACTGCAAAAATCTGTCCTGGCATATGCAGAGTTACAGACTTGGAAGCATGCGCATGTGCACAGGGAGGCAACAATCTCTACATTTAAATGTTTTAATGCCCTGATCACATATCACTGATTTCTCTTGCTATTTCCTTTTAAAGACAGCCACCTGGCACTTTGAAATAAAACATATTTTATCTGAATCAAACTTCTCAATGTCAATGCTTGCAAGCTATCCCCAGGAGTTCTGCTTCTCCCCGAACATTCGGGGTTATAAATCTAGAGAAAATTTACATAGATCAAATCTTGTAATATTTTTGCCTGCAACAGGCTTGATAGTTCATATACCTTCAGTGTACATGGCTTTTTTCAGAGCATCGTCTCTCCTGTGACCATTTCTAAACAGCTACTGTCATTGTGAGGAGCAGCTTAGATAAACAGGGAGGTGCAGAAATGAAAAATACACAAAACACAGATCTTGGGGATGGTGTCTCAGAAATTTATAGGAGTTTGCAGAAATATTTTGCTCTTGTTAACACTGTTGCACTTACAGGCATCAGGCAAAGTAAAGCCCATCAGGAATTTAAAAAAATAATGCTATTTCAGTGGAAATACTCCTCAACTCTAGGGTAAAATGTATAGAAAAAATGGGAGACAGAAAACAGTTTCTATGCAGAAAACAGCCTATAGTCACCTCACTAGGGCTCTCACCTAGCCCATGAGGACCAGGGCTAAAGCTCTATTTTATCTGTTTGCAACTCTTACATGAAAAAACAAGGGTGCAAAGTTCTTTATAGAAGACCCCAGTGCAATTCTCCATCTCAGTGAAGTTCTTGATTTAGATATGAGTCACCAAAATCATTATGTATTAAAGCTCCCACCCTTTTCCATCCATCTTTCACTGCTTTGGTAACTATGAGGTTCTAATCCCTCTGGAGTCTCTCAGGGTAAACAACCACTCATGGCAGAAAGCCAAGCAGGGACAAAAAACCCAAGCCAGCCTCTGAAGATGTTAAAAGAAATTTCTACTTTGTAATTCTTTATTTAAAAAAAAAAAATCCATGTTCTAAAAGAGCCTTTCTACATCCTTGTCATTTGTGGCCCATAGATTTCTCATATATTTACGTATTTTATTTATACCCCTCAGAAATATCTGGACATTAAAGACTGGTATTGACCACCCCGCCGCCCCCCCATGCCCAGTGGTGATGGAGCTGAGTGGATTTTGCTGCAGTTTTTCTTTATTTCTATTTCTAGACCCGCACTCATACCATTCCATTGTAAACAGATAATTATTATTTCATTAGTGTTCCAATTCAGAATTAATTGGCTAATTTACACATGGATCAATTGTATAAATGCGATGTTTGTGATAGGTACTTGATATGATTTAAAGTAATTGTTTATTTTCAGGTTTTGGCTTGCATTGTATTGCAAAGTGATTTATCTCCTTATTTATCCTGTCTCAGCACTGCCTCTTCTTTTTCATTATTTTTCTAAAGAGCCACACTCCTTCTAAGCTGAAGCATGTATCTGTACTGTGTGATTCCCGCTTACATTATCTCCAAAATGCCATACCGCACAGCGCGCCGATTCTGCGTGCTCACACAGGTACCAGCCCTCCTTGCCTGGCAGAAGTTACCCACTGCAGCCTGCAATCACTGTATTTCACACGGATTCTTGGACCATCTTTACAGCTGTCGTCCCTGAGTGTCTCCCACTGTAACCACAGGTGACAAACTTCTGTCACTTTGGGTTCCGTTTCCTCTTTTCCATCCCGAGGGCACTGAGGAAAGTGTAGTGCTTAGTCCCCTTGCTCCTTTGTTTTCCCACGTGGGAGCACGCCTGGCAGCACGGCCGCGGGAGGACTGCGCCAGGACTTGCAGGGCAGAAGCAATGAGGTTTGCATCTGCTGCCACTCCAACAGAAGGTTTTTGACAGTGGCAGGACCTCCTCCTGCACAGCCCGCCATGTCTTTGCAGAAGGTGGCAGAAGTCTCTCCCTAGACCAGCCCCGTGTTCTCCTGTAGATGTTTGCAGCATTTGGCCATACAGCAAGTGTAGGGAGATACTAATCCATCAAGGCACTGCTTAATTTCATGGCTAACTTAAACAGTTTGTTCCACAGGGAAGTGCCTCCTTGCATCAGGGTTTAGACGTTCAGAAGGAGAAGAAAGAAGGGAGGAGGACACAGTTAACAGCTTGCCCCATGCAGAAATACTCCTTTCCCAGGCAACTGAAATTAATTCTTCCGCCATCAGATTTTAAAGCTGTTGTTATGCTGTCCAGGCAGCTAAAAAACAATTTTGTGAATGCCAGAGATTAACTACTGTAGAGTTTGAGCCACTGCCACTGGATCTCTTCCCTTCCTACTGCAAATCGCTACATACTACCAGGGCCTTTGTAAAATCTGAGTTATTCAGAAACATTGCATTTCTCTGGCACTCTTTCAGTTGCTTCTTCTGAAACACATGGCTGGAAAAAACAGAGGTTACCCAGAAAAGCGATGCTACTTTCTCGTCAAAACACCCTGTTGCAGGGTGTATTTGATAAGGAAGTTTTATTCAAGACTAGAAAAACTACAAGTGAGTTATGCTTTATAACCTATCTCAGGTTTCATTTGGTTGAGTGTACCAGGGTGCATGTGATGTGTGTGGGTTGGGAGGTATTTTGGAACAGTTAAAAGTTGTTCCCTTATTATGCCTTACAATGGCATAATTACAGTGTACCTTTAAATGGAAGGCTTTGTAAATCTCTGTTTTCCAGCAGCTTCCTGGTGAGCTACAAGTCTTTCCTGACAAATATTGGAACCTTCTAGCACTACAAGGAAGCAGGTTTGTGAGACTTTTATTTCTGAGGCCCATCACAGTCCTGTGTCTGACTCACAAAGATCATTTTATAGGAAAGAGGAAACATTTCTAGGTTGTGATGTTTTTGTGAAACAAGTTCTGTTGCAAACTGCCACGTAATTTGGAAAAAATCCACGGGCAGAGAACTGATGGGCAAGTGATGTGGTCTAAGTACAGTCTTCATCTCATACAGCACTATGCACGTGCTCTATATAAGGTGATACAATGCTCTGAAGTCATCACAAACTCGTATAACATATACTTTGCTTTTGTCATTGTGACCTGCCCACCAGTCTAATTTCTAGAAAGTCTAATCATCTTCGTGTTGATATCAGCCATGTGTGCACAATTTACCTCTTTCACAAGCGAACTCAGAGAATAGAGGTCAGCTAAATATACTGGAGGAACTCTCTTGTGAAAAGTATCATTGGAGGATTTCAAGGCAGAACATGTGCTGTTCTTTGACATCCAAATAAAAGCTTTACTGTAACTCATCTTACTTGTTTCAAAATATGACAGGGCAGAAACACCCAAAGAACAATGGACAGACAGTAGCTGTGCAGCTTCTTGTTCTAAATCTGAAGACTGGTGCTTACATACCAAGTTGTAAACTCTGAGGCATCATGTAGAATGTTAAAAAAAAAAATCAAAATAAACCCTGTAAACATTAGCATTGGTGAAATACTAAAGAAGCATATCTTTTTGTGGCCACAAATAGCTTATTTATGAAAATCTGTGAGTGTCTGGGAACCACATCTGAGAAGTGCTGAGTATTTTCAGCTCCTACTGAAAGAAGAAAATGCTGGAAATCTGTATGGTGAATGTTTTACTGGCTTGGCTAGAAAACAGGTGTTATAATCCACACTCAACCTTCAGACCTCAGATCCAAATTATACATTTGCAGGGAGCCAACAGAGAGCAGAGTAGACCCAATGTTTGTGTGCACAGCAGCTAGACAATGTGCAGTTTTAGGAGTTCTTAAATAATCATTGATTTCAAAAGTGTTACAGCCCATTGACTCAAAAATCAGCTGCTTATAAAGACTTTCGTGTTCATATCAGAGAACCTTGGCAGTTGTATAAGAGTTATACTGAACGTACATACTGAACATGAGCTGTATTTTGAATTTTATTAAAAGATCCTGAGATCATCCTAATTTCCCTAGGAACTTTTGTTATAAATGGCATGACAATCTGAACCAGCTTGTTCTGAGTCAGCAGATCCCCAAAATAGCTTGTGGTTTTGCAAAATAAATGAATGATGGGGTCATTTTGCACTTCCACAGAAGCTTCTTTATCAAGACCTCAATGTGCTTTGTGCTTATTAATGACTCTGTCTCACCTGCCAGTCCACAGGGAAGGCAAGCTTAATGTTTCAGGAATCCCAAGAAGCCCAAGTGATGTGCACACCACAGGAGGCTCCTTCTACCTCTTTTGGCTGGGTCATCAACAGGATGTCTTGACTTCAGATATGCAGACAGCTCAGGTACTCACATCACTCCCGTGGTGCACAGACCCTGTTCTGCCAGTTCTGCAGAACAGAAGAGAGAAAAGGTTTCTGGGCTTCTTTCCACATAATGTTTCTGTACACTCCAGGGGAAACCTTATCCTAGATAACAAACTTTCTTATTTCCACTCTCACTACATATTATTATAAGTGCTCAAACCCACATTATAAAGATAAAGCATCAGAGGCCAAGAAATGACTGCACTGAGGCAAGAGTTCTTTCCTCCAAAGCCAAATTCTAAATCAACCAACTCTGAATCACAGCTTTACATTTATACAGCATGCACTGCTTCTTTTTCCACACGTGTGAAAAATTAGATAGTGGGACAATTACAGCTTGGTATATGCATGAAATGTAATACATTTAAATACTGCTGAGTATCTACAGAGCGATAGAATTGGCAAAATAATAATCCTAACATATGAAGCAAACACTAGCTGTTTCTCCTCAGCATCCTGATGTGTATTCTTACCATGTCTTGTCATTCCCAGAGTATGAGATCTAAGTTACTTGTGTAATGCTGTCATAAAAAAAAAATCAAAACAAAACAAAAACCTTTTAATATATTTCCATTTTCTCTAAATCACTGTTGCCTCAAATATTCCATTCAGGAAAATTGTATACAGTACACATCATGCTGCCATGAGAAGTTTGTTTTGTATTGCTATGCTTGAGAGCTGCAATGGAGTGAAGAATAGAGGATATGCTAAAACAGTCTAGGGCAAACATACAGATTATACCTCTGATTTTTGTTTGTTTGTTTGTTTGTTTATTGTCAGCAAGGGTTGGTATTATGAGAGAATAAGGCACTACCTCTCTAGTTAGAGATTCTGATTTTATTCTGTTCCAGAGACTGTGCTTATAAAGCACTGAAGCTGACCAGAGATTGCAGAACACTGATCAGACTTTCCAGATGTCCTTGATAATGCCCTTCACCTTCATAATCAAGCTCTGAAATGATAATTTATTGATTGGAATGCTTTGCAGCAGTATGACACACAGAGGATTATTGATAAGCAGCTCTGAAATTTTCAGGTGACAAACAAGGGCAGGGGAGGTGATTAAAACAGGAATGCAAAGCTGCCACGATAATCTTCGCCGGGGAAACTTGGGCGATGTATGATGTTCTCACCAAAATGTTTTCTCTTTTGTCTGGGAACAGATTTCCATCTTAATTTGCGGAGAATCATTGCTATTATTATTGTATTAATAGTACTGATACTGCTACCGCTACAATAATGAATAGGTGTACCACCACACGCTTCCCCACGCGTCCCGTTCGCCCACACCCCTGAGGCGCGGCCGCCCTTCAGCACCACGGACAGCGGCGGGAGGCGTTGCGAGGGGCTTGGCGTTGCGCGGGGATTTGCGCGGACACGGAGGCGTGCGGAGCGCCGTCCCGCAGGCTTCGGGGCGATGGGTCCCATCCTGCACCCCCTGCGCTCCGGGCGTCCCTGGGCGACACTGCTGGGAGCAGGCTGCAGGGCTGCACGCTCCTACATGCTCGTGTGGGTGCATGAGAGAGAGATTGGGTACTGAATTGCTGTGATCCGAGGGGCAAAACGAAGAATTAGAGACTTACTGCTATTGTAAAAGCTCCTGAACAACAAAACAATCAACTCTATATAAATCCCGAGATTACAAGCTAAAACCAGGACCCTTTGTCTATTATGCCCTGAGCCTTCACAGGCAAGTTCAAGAGAATGACATCTTGGTTTATTTTAATATCAAAGCATTTTTTATGAAGACATGGAAATCGTTTCTCTTTCCAACTGTGTTGGCGCATTGCCCTGTTTATTCTCCATTTGGTATTTTTTGTACTTCTTAGAGATATATCAAAGTTTATGCAGTATATGTAACTTGGAGGAGATGGAAAAGACATTGACAATATTAGTTGTTTCATAAATAGTGTCAGATAGGATATGCTTTTTATATCCTTGGTTTAAACCTTGTTATTGAAAAACCGATACCCTACCATTTGTTTATACTTTTCTTGGCATACAAGGCAGATATATTAGAGTGAATGAAGCCAATAAAAGGCTACAGGCAGCATTTTCCACACTCAACTTTTAGGCATGGCCTCTTTTTCAAAAGAAAGCTGTCTTTTATTTTGGAACATTATAACCATTCCATCCATCTGTAAAAATGTATGAAGAACCAGAAATTACAAAGGACAAAATAGAAAGGACCCTTTGCTTTTAGGTAAGCACTTCTTCACACAAGCAATGCCACCGACCGCACAGACCTGTTTAACGCAGGTAACTGCTGATGCAGAGGGATGAAGTGCTCCACCAGCCAACCCAGTGGTGCAAAAGTTGCCTCAGAGGCAAAGGCTCAGCATGAAAAATACCTCTTTCCTGCAATGATCTTCTCTGGATCCAAGAAGTGAGTTGCAGAGCAAGGGGTTGTGAGCGTGGAAAGAGGAGCCGCAAACTCTCCCAAAGGCAGTGCATGACCAATAGTCTCAGACAAGGAAAATGCTCTGTGAATTAATTACTGGAGATCTTGCAAAAGTTTTTCATCCAAGAAATGGTAAAAAAAATTCTTGAGAAATCTGTTTGCGTTGCAAGCATTTTACCCCTTGCAGTCCTTGTATTTCTTTTATTCAACATTTTAGACCCTGCAGGAACGAACAGAGGTAGGTTACGGTGAGTTTACCTCTGCTTTAGTTTTTAAAAATATTTCTGTCATGTTCTATGCAGTGTCATGTGCAAAAGAAACACAATGCTTACACATCTTTTAAACAAGAGTTTCAATGCTATCGTGTTCTACTAAATTAATGTTACAGTGGTAGGAAGACATATAGCGTAGCTGAAACTGAGGACTGGAATATAGAAACTCAAGTGAAGAAGGAAGGAAGAAATTGAGATCTCACCATTCAATATTCCTGGAAATTTCACCAAAAAATTGTGAAAATATGCTACGCCTATTTTTTCATAGCATTTTCATAGCATTCCATTGCAGTCTCGAGTTGCTGCTGCAGGACACCAAGAGCAACATTAATCCTTAAAACATTTGCCATAGGGGCTCCCAGGGGTTTACCTCGCTCCAAGCACAGGAAATGTGAAGCCTGACATCCTGGTTTTCAAAGCAGCACTGGATGGATCATCTCCTACAACTCCAGGAAGTTTCTGTGCAGATACAAAGGTCTGGTCCTGTGGTAGAGGCACAAAATTCATTACCAGAGGGAGCACCAAGCCGTGGACCTTTCTCTATTTCATTTTAGCTCCAGAGTGGAGGAGGCTTTTGCTCAGCAGCCATATTTATTCCATACCTATTTGTTGCTCAGACAACAGTAAATCAGGAATATCTGACTTCTTCAGCATCTCTCAGGCCCAGAATGTTTTTAAGGACATGTTGCAGAAAAGTAGAAACTAGCTGAAGAACACAGAGGGAGAAAAGGTATAGCCAGGGGCACTGGTGGAGGCCTGCTTGGCACCAGATGTCAAAGCCAAGCAGAGCCCAGACTTTTTATTTGCCTCCCAAGCAGCACGCTCAGAGAGAGTCTCTGCACACCCAGACTTCAGAGGTACGTCTGTGGAGCAGTGGAGCAGACTGCCAGTCACCTGCATACATGAAAAAAGCAGTAAGAATAAACGTTGGCTGGAAGGTGCCAACATTTCACTCATTGCCAACTGCTTATTGTAGTTTAGCCTTAAGATGCGTGTTGTAGTCGTAATTGGGACGAGATGACAAAGGCCACCTTGATTTCAGGGCCTGGCGTAGATGGCCTCCACCCTAAGTCTTTCTGTGATCTGC
>NW_010556593.1:4361-6035 GCF_000687285.1 Phaethon lepturus | reverse complement strand
AAGAGCGTTTGGGACACCCTAGAAATAGTACATTTTAGAGAGCCAGGCTTCACTGCAATTTCAGTCCCAGGAGTGCCACAAGAAGCGATGCTCAAAGCACAGCATTTTCCAGTTGCTCTGAAAGGCCTAGACAGAAACCAGGGGAGAATTTTTCTTCATCAGTGCCAAAGCAAATGTGATAACTGGCAATCTCCGTGTAAAAGTCTTTATCTTAGTCACAATAATCTCTCCATTAGACTCTAATTTCTAGCTCCAGCGTTACAGAAGAACCTGCATGCCATCCACGCTAGCAAGGCTGACACAGCAATACGCTTTTGCTGCTCACAACATCTGTCGAGCTAATCTGAAACACCACAACCAAATCCCATTTCCAGAAACGCACGTGTTTGCCTTTCTCCTCAACCTGCCAATTCTAATGACTCATAATTAAATAAAAGCCTTCCTCATTCTCCTCCCTCCCAGGCTGCGGCTTTGATTTCACCCTATCACATTCTCACGGCAGCAGACTGTTATGGCAGGCAGCAGGATTATGACTCATCATGTACTGTGGGAAGTAATGATGATCCAAAAAGCAAACGGAGGTGGGCAGTGAAGGAGAAATCACTTATGCAAATAGAAATATTTTCAATAATGATCAACAGCGTGAGAAAGAATATAGGAAAAATTACATTAGGCAGAGGAGCTTCATTTTTAAAATGTTCCCTAAGTGCTAGAAATCTTCCCATCTTCATTTTTCCCTTTAAACTCTGTCATTTGTACAGCCTATTAACCTTTAACTTTATGACTATCCTAACGTGAAATACTGGCAGCATTTAAGTCTGAGAATACTAGAGACCTACCTTGCTGGTTGGCAACAGAGGTGAAGCACTTTCTTTTAAATCAGTCATTTTTAATATCAGTCATATACACACAGCTATTTTTAGATTCACGTGCTGGCGTTACTTATAATAGATGCTCCATAGACTCGAGTTATCTTTCCTCAGAGGTCTTAAAGTTTCCTTCTTGCCTGTCCTCTCCCAGTTTGTCACTCTAATTTAGTCTTCAATTCTGCTCAAAAGTAAAAGAGCAAATCAAAGTAAATTACTTCCTTCAAACTCCCTCTTTCCCGTTCTTAAAAATACAATATATAATTAATTATTTGTGTTTACAAGAGCTGCCGGGGAGTTGAGCCAAGGCTGGGACTTCATTGTCTGAAGCACTAAACCACTGTTAGCTTGGCCATTTCTGCCCTGAAGACCTGGCAGTCTAGATGGGGCAGGGAAAGGAAGGGTGATTAAGTGACTTCCAAAAGGTGGTCAAGACGAAGTGGCTCATCTGGGTGGCGTGTGCTGGGGCTGTATCGATTACACCTGCAGCAGGGGATGTAAGCAGTTTAATGCGGAGCTTGTGTGGTTTTAATTGTTATCATTATTTCAAACAATAAGAGTGACAAGGGCTGCTCAGACCTGAGGACAGGAACTTCCGTTGTTTTTATCTAAATCTCAGCAATTAAACAGCACTGGGGATGACAGGGGATGATCTGCTGGGAAGCTCCCCGAGGGCTGCCCCTCTGTCAGTGAGTGCTGTCCTCCAGGGCTGGACATGGCCCTACCGTGGGGCATTGCCGTGGTATGGGAGAGCTTCCAAAAAGAGGTCTCGGTTGGAAAGAGCAGCCAAAGCCGTTAACACCAATGA
>NW_010556593.1:0-4330 GCF_000687285.1 Phaethon lepturus | reverse complement strand
GAACCGCCAGAATTAATTTACACACAGTCTTCACCTTTTCCCTTGCTCTTTCAGACTTGGAACACCTTCGAAGAGCTCAGTGGGGAGTCCTGAAACGACGCTTAAAAACGAGTTTGCCAGGCAGGAGCCCACACTTCTCTTCCTAATCAGAAAACATCCAGCCCTAAGGAGTGAGATAGGGACCACACTCACCTCCGGTTGCCTGGACCTATCCTGCCAGGTGGCTCAGGTGTGGGACGAAGCCCATGGCTGCATGAACGTCCCTCTCTGTCAGCTCCTATGTACAATGCTCCCTTCTTAAGTGAAGGATGTGGGCAAGGCACTTGGAGCAGTGCTAGTGCCAGCGGATTTCAGCTGTGCCAAAAGTTTGGACCTGGAGGTCTTACTCTGATGCACTCTCTTCTGAGCTTTCACTCCTACGAAGAGTGAGCTAGAAAAAAGGATTTCTTGGGAGGCCTCTCGCTCTCAGGACTGCTCTCCTGAACCTGAAGAAGGTTTGGCTTACACCTGCCCCAGAACAGAAACTGCAGGCTTGCTTTTGGGTAGAAGTGATCCATTAGCCCAGGCTGAGCAGGGGTTTTGGCAGGCTTTCTGGGCCATGGACTAAATTCAACCAAGGAATAGAAGTATGTGGGACATTTTAGGATTTGAGTGTAAGGACCAATCAACGGAGGAAATGCAGAGTTAAGCTTGCTCTTGCATCCTATGTGTACCCTGTCTTACACAGCGCTCCATCCTGTCCTTTCTACTCATATGCACTGATTTATAAGGTGGGAGAGGAAGCAGACAGCATTTATGTTGGTGTCTACAGACATGCCTAGACTTTGCAACAGACTCCGTCCAAGACATCTGCAAGATGGAGCCCAGCATGCCGCTCTGGCAGGCCACACGGCGCAGGGATTTCCCTGGGTGACGGCTCACGTTCCTGCAGGGGCAGCGGGCACGTGCCACCGCACTCAGCACAGCCAGCATGCCCGTGCCTGGCTCTGCTCTCAGCACCCATGCCACCTTCTGCTCCCACAGGGCCTGAGGAAGGTCCCCAGAACTTCAGCGGGATTTAGCCATCTCGTCATGGAGCTGCTTTTCTGAACTCCAGCTGGGTTTAGAAACCCGTTTAATTTAGGCACGCTCTTGGGCCCTATTGATTTTAATGTAACAATCGTATGTTTAAAACTTAGCATGTGTTTAATTGCTGCGGTGAGGAACAGCAGACTGATGCCGGTGCTTATATGCATGACCTGGTGCCTGGGAGATCAGTGCTGCACCAGCCCCGCAGGAAGGGGCTCGAGGGGACGGCTTTTGTCCTGAACATGAAATGAGGTGATCCCAAATTCTTGTTTTTGTTTTGGAAGGAGATATAGTTTCCTAAAAGGGAGGGAAGTATGAATGAATTTGTAAGGGAAACTATGTGTAAAGCTTCTTGTTCTTTTAGCTCCTACTCTCGGTTATTTCATTTTTGGCATTTACCTAAAGTTTTCATCTTTCCAAGTCTTGTTTTATGGTTAGTATAAGGCCAGCCTGAAAGATAATATATTGTGACTGTTATATTATTTATTTCAAAGCCAAGTTATTGATTATTGCACACTGAAAATGACAAATGGCATCTGAGAAAGGCACGGTCAGCGAGTTCTATTAAAGAAATGATAGTATTGCTCATGGATTGTTAAAAGGTTCAGTTTAGGTACTTTATAGGTTTATATCCATCACTATTTAATGACCAAATGATGAAAAATATGAGTCACGGGAACAATTTCTTTCTGTTGCAGTTTTACGTTTAAGCAGTTAGCAAAATAAGAGAATTTTTTTGTGCTAGGGGTTTATGCACCTAGACCTTGTAGCACATAATCTACTAATGAGCTTGATTCTTTTAAAGGTGATGATTTAATACAGGTAACTATTGTGCACCTGGAGCACACTGGCGTGGGTCTAAGCCTTCCTCTGCAGTGCTGGTATGTACATGCTGGGGGTGGGACACAGGCAGGCAGGCAGCCAGGGTGTGTGGGGGTGCATCGCATTACACACCCCACCAAGGCACCCCATACCTGGCATTGGGCACCCGGAGCCCCATGGACTCCCTGGAGCTGCACGTTGGGGCTGAAGCACATGGAAATATGCCCATTTCCCTGGTGAGTCCCTGACAGCACATTCCCACCAGACAGGACAGGGTAGCATGGGGATGGGGTCACCCTGGAAGAACAAACAGACATTAGCAAGTGGGAACCTGTCCTGGGGCAGCCCTGGTGTCCCTGGTTCTCTTTCCTGCAGGAGCCAGAGTAGGATTTGGCCTATTTTCCCCATATTTAACCCCACAAGCACAAGCTGAAAGCCCAGCAAGCATTTTTTTTTTGTTTGTCACAGGTATAAAAGGCTCTCTTTACACTCTTATTCTCTTAGAGCCATCTGTTCGAAACACTTTCAAAATGACGGCAATTAGAGATAAGAGCTAATAACGCTCCAACCTGCACGCTGAGAAATGCCATTTAATCACTATTGGCTTGGCTGGCAAATAAGGAGCAGCATCCGACTGGACAAGGGTGATAAAGCTCCCATGCCGGCTCAAATGAAGAGCCCAGCTGCAGTGTTTGCCACCGTGAATTGTAGCTGCAAGACCTGGAATCTGGCCTAAAGAGCTGATATAAATCCAGCAAAATAAATCTTTCGCTACTGCCTGTGGTTTCACGCTGCCTTAACTCAACTCTTTTACCTAATCTCTGACCTTCCTTTGTAATTTTTCATATTTCCCAGGTAAAACTCAGGGTGCTCATTAGTGGGAGGCTGAGCCAAGAGCACCGGGGAGTTCACGCCTTCTCCCGAGGGATTTAAACCAGGCTATGCCTGGACATGCTGGTAGAAAACCTCTAGCAAAGCCCAGTGATGCTCTGCACTTAATTTCACAGCGGCAGGAGCATCGCTCTATTTTATTCTGGTGTATCCTGCAACAAAAATGAACGCCGTGACATTGCACCCAGAAATCAGGAGGAGGGTGGAAGGTGCTCTCCCACCGACAGCTGCGGGGAAACTTTCCAGCCCCGGAGCAGCTGCAGCACTGGGGCGAGCGGCCGTGCTCCCCGGCAGGTGCAGCGGGTCGGGATCCAAGCACGATGGCCCATCCCAAAATGACCGTTCGGGTGCACGCCTGTAAATCAAAAGATGCCAACAACTGATGGGGAAGGGTTTTTTAATTCCAAAGCAAATCTTCCCCTCAACTGACAGTCTTACCAGGTTTAATCTTAAAGCAAATATTTTGTGTTCAACTGATAAAACTTTCAAAACCAGGAATTAATAACAGAAGCAGCGACTACATCTAAATTGCAAAGTTTATGCAATCTTTAAGAGCAACGCTAACATCTTGCAACCAGTGCCAATAAAAAAGAAAGCAACCTTCACTTTCAGTCAGCGTGTTGTGACACAATATTTGCAGTCCCTGAGCGGGTGGAAAACCAAAATGTTCCAACCTGCCGATTTTATCCTCCTCTATTTGGCAAACATATTTTGCGATGATGTATAGAAAACACCGGGATCAGGGCAAGGCAGGGGCCAGGCTGGAGAGCAGATGTCTGCTCGGAGGAGCCCGTAGCAGTACTCTCGGCAGATTCTTTGTGCCCAGGTCTTGAAACACACCTTACATATTTAATGCATTTTGCCCTCAGTTTTCGGTTGTGC
This sequence comes from Phaethon lepturus, assembly GCF_000687285.1. NCBI lineage: Eukaryota > Metazoa > Chordata > Aves > Phaethontiformes > Phaethontidae > Phaethon > Phaethon lepturus. Next base: position 667 of record NW_010556593.1, on the reverse strand, counting down.
ACATGTGCCCATGGAGGTTGCGAGGCTGCCGGCTCTTTGCCTGCACGTGCCGAGGTGCTGCCCGCTGCTCCCGTTCTCCGGCACCGCTGCCACGAAAGTCCTTGCTCATCATAAGCCTTCCCTCCTGCTTCGTAATAAATGCCTCATGTTGTGAGGGCCGCCCATTTGGGTTTTGATGGATTTAGAACTCTTCGCCCACAAGGCAGCTCTTGGAAACGAATTTGCTCCTGCAGTGCCTGCGGAGCAGGATTCCCCATGCGTTTCAGGTATTCATCTGTAAGGGGACAGGCACACAGCGATCCCTTGGCGAGGCGGGTGCCCGGCCCTTCGCTGCACCTCCGCAGCTGTATTTAAAGTCACTTTTTAAATGATGTACTTTGCTACAACGGTTTTACTGGGAAGCGGATTCAGTTCCTCTCGGGATGTGTGCTGCCAGGGCGAAGGAAGCTGCCCTTCAGCCGTAAGTCGGGTATTTCTTGTTTGCGACGCTGCAAAACTAATTTCTTTTTTTAGTAATTTTTGGAAATAAATGTGCCCGAAAAGCATTTCATCCTGACTCGCTGGCAGCGTCGGCCCGGCTCACAGGGCCCTCCCTGAACTTGGGCAGACCACATTTCACGCTCCTGCAGCCAGCACTGGGCGGCCGCACCACGCCGGGGCCCGGCTT
>NW_010556592.1:0-11272 GCF_000687285.1 Phaethon lepturus | reverse complement strand
CTCAGCCCACCGATCCAGCCTGTCCAGATCATCAGTACCATTTTGTCTTTGTATTTAAATCCCCACCCAAAAGATTTTATCTTACAATTTTATTAATAGTATTGAAAGCAGCACCCATATATCTGTGTGTTTCCCATCTTGCAGGTAACGCTGAAGACTCTTACATGCATTTTGCGGCTGTGTACCAGCACTGTAATGCTTCTGGCAGATCCTTCAATGCTCAGCGCACGCACACACATAGAGACAGTCTTACTAATATTCTTGATCCCTTATGATGATGGTTTTTGGACAACCAAAGAAGTGGATGTCTACAACCTTTTCAGCTTCCCGAAGAGACATGTAAATGAAACCTGATGTACAAGTTCTTGTTTCTCATCAGATACATCCAGAAGGAAACAGCAGAGAAAGGGATAGATTTGGACTCATCGCTTCATTATGCTGGAATTCCTTACAAGAGGAACTGCGATACCACAATCTTCTTCAAATTGTCTTCTGGAGCACGTGAAACTGCAATGAGCAGTGACTGATATTACACTTGCATTATTTACAACTCTTTAAAAGGCAGATTTAAATTATTCTTTTAGTTACTATGGTAATCTAGAAGACCTTTGCAGCCTCCAGCTTTTCTGGGTAAGAAATGAACTGTTGCTTCAAAGCACTTTCAATATTGCTACAGAAGATTATTTATGATGCTTTTTTTTTTAATCTTTCCCTTTTATATTCGTTTGGCTGGTAACACATTAGAGTGCTGTCATCTGGAGTGGTGACTTCAATATAATAATTCCGGCACCAGATCTGTAGGCAGCATGGGTTAAAGATGCTCAGACTTTTATCCTCATGTGTAATGAGGTAAACCTAGATTTGCCCCATATCAGATCTTAAAGCTACTCCTGCTTAATAAAATATGAGGTAAAAATTTGGAATTTCTTTTATTATAATTTTACGTAGACTTTTTCATTTTTTTGTGTGTCTTCATTGGAGGATTTACTTTGGAGGTAGGATTTAAGTTACCCTCACAGATGCTCTTTTTCTGCTGAGACTTATGAGAAGTGTTTGCAACTACTACCTCTGAACTTCAGTGTACTAAACATTAGTAAACTGCTTTAAAATATTACTCTATTACTCAACTTAAGTGTGACCTGGATGCAAACGAATAGTTTTTTTCAAAGAATTACGCAGCTATGAAAGTTGATGGGCTGGGAGAGCCTTGAGATCTTAACTTGCAGAGAAGGTGCAATGCTGAGTAGTGCAGTACTGCAGGTTTGTGTACGTTGTCTCACCATTCTGCCCAAACCTCAAATGGAAGCGGCAGCGGGTTTAAGAGGCATTTCTGTCTCTACGCTCCTCCACCTGCTCATTGTCCAGATATCTGAGCTATTTGTCAGGACTGGTGGAAGTGTGGTGGAGCATTTTGTGATACACCCACCTGTCTTCAGGGAAATCAGCCTGACATCACCTCAACTGTTTTAGGGAATGGTCATGCTGATGATAACAGCTTTCAGTCATTACTGGCCTGGATTTGATTTGAATCACAGATCAAAGGATTAACTTTAAACTTGATTTATAGTTGATTTTTTCTTGCTTGAATGTCAGTGGATATAATTCGTATTCCTTTCATCCTGGGCACAACTCCCAGTGTTGATTAGAAATTATAATTTTGATTAAAATATATATTTTTAAATTTTCTTCTGCCGCATTTTTCCCAAGTTTGTAAAGGTAGAGGCACTTAAGCATTCAAGGGATTTAGGTAGGCTTTTGCATTCAAATCACGTTCATTTTCCAACCTCCTGTATGCACTGCGTGGAAAATTTCAAAAAAATATGACACAAGTTTGTGTAAACAATCACATTGCAGTGGTAGCCACCATCTCAGAACTTTTGATAGATTAACTTGTTTCTCTGGCATTTAAATCCATTATCTATGCAGCATCACAAGGTAAGTGAAATTAATATTGATAAAATTCATGCTTCTTTCCAGAGGAAGCCATTGAAATAAAACATTTGGATTTTTCCACCTCATTATAGCCCATTCTTTGATTTCAAGCTACTTTTATGTGCTCTTTCAAGAAAAGGCATATGGAATGATACTGGTTTTAAGGTACATGAATTACACACATCTTCTTGATTTAAAGGAAATGTTGAGCAAGTGACCAAAAATATTGGAAAATTAATTAGGCTGTGTCTATGTTGACATTTTGGCTTGGAGCCTTAAAGCAGTTTTGAACCAAATTCCCCAGCAGTTCACACTTACTGCACATTGTTGCGTAAAAGGAATGAGTTTGGTATATACAAACTAGATTTCTTTCAGAGAAACTAAACCTCAAGCCCCACACCAGGTGCTCCCCAAATGTGCTCCATCCCCATGAGGGGGTCCAAACCACAATGCCCAAAACAAACTTCAGACCGTTTCTAACCGCACGTGTGCCAGAGACATTTGGTCCCGAGCACCAGGGTAGACCTGGTCTGAGTCAAAACTTCAGACCACATTTATTGAAGATGCGAAACAGCATCTAACAGTAGGTCTATTGACCCGCTCCTAATGCATCACGTTACTGGCTGATGTACACATAGCCTGAGCTTCTCTGCATGTGCCGGCCTGGTGCAGCGAGAAGGAGAGACGTGTCTGCATGCTTTTTGCAAGCCAACGTGCGAACCCACGCTCCGAGGCAGCCATTGCTGTGGTTGACTGAATCACGGCTACGAACCCTTGCTGTGAGATGTGCCGATCATCGTGCTAACATTGTCTCATGGCTTCAGCGTGCAGGCCCGCTCATGCCTGCCCACCAAAGGCTGCGTGCCCATCCTCAGGGCACTGCTCCACATGTGCTGGACGTGATTCTGCACAGAGCTTCCTTAAGAGCAGGAAGATCACCCAAAGACGCCGCTCCCAGGCTCGAGGCCTGTTCCGGTGCCCCTCGGAGGAATGTTCTAATGATGGCATGCGAAATTATACAACGCTATCAGATTTCAGCCAGATTGGGACCATAGGTCACGTACAACACAGAGATGTCTGGAAAACAGATGCTCCTCATAGCTCTGGTTATCTCGATGTATGTGGTTGGTTGCCTTTTTCACATTAATGGATAGAAATCATGAGAGGCCTTCAGATAAGAGATTAAAATAATCACAACTGCACTAGGTCCAAGAGGTCCAAAGATGTTTTGCAAACACACTTGAAAATGCAACAACTCTGAAACTACAATGAATATTTGACACAAAGAGACATCTCTGTCAATGTACATAATGTTCCCCTTATTGCTGCTGATGAGATATTCAGAATAACATTCTGAGGCTTATTTTTAAGCCTATTTGTGGATTACTTCCAGCAAGTTGGTTTTACAAAATGATCCTAACAAAAAGCACACGGTGTAGCTCATTAGAGCAATATATTTCCTATTCCTCTTTTTTATAGATACTTTATAGTCCACGCATCTTATCACAAAAAAGGAAAAACACTTTCATTACTGAGAACTGGTTTTATAGGAAATAGCATAACTCAGTACTTTTCCACTAGGTAGGAAAATGAATCCTTCCTTGTTAAAAAAATCTCTGTTTCCATTTCAGTCTTTTCTCTTTATCAACCAAAGTAAAGATGAGAAAACTTAAAACACATGTTCAGTATTTCAGCTAAAAATCCACCAGTGGTTTTGAAAAAGCCAAACTTCAAACAGGCCAGAAGGCATTTTCTCCCCCGTGACACAACTTTGAAAGACATTTACCAAAAGATCTACTTGCTTGGCCAGAGAACCTCTTAGTAACCAGAAATGACAGTTCAAGCATACATTTAAGTCCTAAATTCCAATGCCCAGCATTAAGTGCTCGGCCATCTCTACAGCCACTTTCTCTGCAAAAGAACTTCACTTTCTCTTTTTCTGTCTTTCAGTTAGTTCAGCAGCTTGCTTGTACTCATCTCTCCTTTTCTTATCAGGCAGAGACATTGTAAGACTAATACCTGTAACAGCTTTTTCAAAAAATGGCATTATTCCTGCAGGGTACAGAGGACTGGATGGCCAAGCAGCAAAATTTGCTACTGTGAGATTTATTCCTATAAGGTATATGAAGGAGAAGTCAAGAAGTTATTCATCTCCCTTAGAAGATAAATTCTGAACATAACCTTGAAATGCTTTCTATCATTTCACAGAATTTCATTTTCATAAAATTGATCTTACTGCTTAAAACATCAAGCAAATAAAAGAAAAGCAAGGGAAAGCTTAAGTTAGTAACTCCTCACTGTCCTAGACCAAGACAAGTAATCGTCATTGTTCTAGAGATACTGAAGCTGTTGTCACTAGCCGGAGATTCAAAGTCGTCATAGGGCTCAGGGCATTTTAAGGAGATGTATAGCAGCAGAAAGAAGTTTGCTCCAGTGCAACTCAATAGGTGGCAAAGGAGTTAGTTGTGGGTAAAAAAAAGGCCTCTTGCCCTCAGCAATTCTTCACGCTCGCTGCACAAATGTAAGCACTCTCTTACTCCTTTTGAGAATGAGTCTTAAATCAGCCAGGATAGTCCTGTTGGAGTCAAGCAAAAAGTAATACCACCTAATCCTAATGTGACCTCAGCTGGACTCCTGCGTGTAGCTCTGCCCACCCACGGTTAAGAGAGAGGAGCTGAGATTCCAACAGTTGCAAATGATATTCAGATAATCCAAGGAATGGAGAGCTTGTTTTACAAGAGGAAACTAAAAAGCTTTGGATCGCTTAGTCTAGCAAAAGGGTGACCGTGGGGGAATATGATGCATGTCATACGCTTGGGCTTGTTCCAAGCCGTGTGAATCCTGACCAGCAGGCCAGTACACGCGTGCTAGCTGGCTAACAGGCAAGCCGAACAAGATCAAAGTCATGCTGGAGCCTCTCCAACAGCGGCCTGCTGATATGGTTGCCTACCTAGCAAAACTTTTAGTGCCTTAAAACTCGTGAAAACTTAATCGCTGAACTTTCAGTCCCTCTGACAAATTCAGCTGAACCTGAGCCATGGCTTCAAAAGACACTGAGGCTAGAGCAGACTGAAATGAACCAACTGACAGATTCACAGACAGACAGAATCAATAGTTTCTTAGGAAAGCAGCTGTGGACACCTTATTAAAAATGTATAGTGACAGTAAACATATCTGAAACAAGGAAACAATGGTGAGATAGAGAGGTAAGGGACAAGCAAGAGGTATGTGCATGCATTGCACAAGCCAAGAGAGAAAATAGCTCTTTTGCGACTTCGATCAGCAGGAGCGGTGTATTACATTTTGAGCTTCTCCATTAAACAAATATAGACTGCAAGTAGGAACAACTACATAAAAGATACAATAAACAGCATACTATATTATTATTTTAGATTACAACATTCATAGTTTAAGGACTTGCACTGAGGGGGAAAAAAACAACAATGCGGTTAGTGAATCTGGTTGCAACACCATCTGCCTACTGTATGTGCTACCTTTTAGCATTTCAACACTTATTTTAAGAGGACTGGTTCACCAGGGTACCCATATAAAGAAAGAGATGGGTGTCTCTGAAGACCTCTACACCTTCACTTCTTAAAGAACTTAGGCCCTTACTTTCGGAATGGTGATTCAACAGGCATCTAAAACTGAGGTATGTGTCAAATATCCAAGATGAGTGGATTGCACATGATCCTTACAGTGAAGTATGTTCTCAAATCCTATTTTTTTTTAATCAATACCTTACCAATTGCAAGAAAGCACTTATTTTCATTATTTTTTACATGGACACTGTGAACAACACTGTTTCCAGGTCCCCAGCATTGTAAAGTGTAGATCCCTCCCACCTACATTCAAAATTTCAACATCCCACTGAAACATTTCAATCTAGTTAAGGAGTTGGCTTGGAAGGCTGATGGAATGATCAAATAGATTTACATTTCAGCTGCTGTCATTCATGAGTTTCCATAACAAAATGTTGGTTTTTCTTCCCTTACATGTTATGAGGGAATTAAATTCTTTTTCAGTCACATTTATTTCCAGGAAGCAAGTCAAAAGTTAAAGACTCCACAGACCACCAGACTGGAAGGGCTTGTAGTCAAGAATTAAATTCTGTTTGAAATACTCAAACATTGTTGTCTTTTACTTATGGCTTACAATCAGTAAGACCCATTGGTGATGCTTTCTGCTAGTGGCCAGGATTTAATTAGCACTAGGTATCGATTGCAACACGTACTGACAGATTTTCTCAGGGAGGTGAAGGCAATGAGAAGTGGTAAAAGAAGATTTTGTGAGGGGTGGAGGGGGTCCTGTACCCCCTGCAACAGGAGGACTGCCAGGAGGGGTGGCTTCTACATCATTTGTGTGGAGCGGCAGGGCTTCTGAGACATACACCCACAGCAGAGAACTGAAAAGAAGGATGCGGGAGATCCCTTGTCACTCGTGGTCAACTACAAGGAGGAGTGCCCCATCACATCAGTCAGCAGGGTGATGTATGAAGCACTCCAGGTAGCTGGGAGACTGGACTGAAATACAGATGTTGGGAGTTCTGTAGTGGCCCCTGTCTTCTGGATTTCTATTAGAAAACACAAGAGAGTAACAGTGAACATACTATATTCATTTGACAAACATATCCCCATGAAGAAACCATATGAAGACTCAGAATTGCAGCTTGACAGAGTTTTTACAGAGGTGGGGACTTCTTTTCCACAAAATCCTAACTCCTAAAAAATACCGAGAAAGGAAAAAAAAAAGAAACCCCAGCCTTTTCTCCTCTCTGTTTATTCAGCCCACTGGTATAGAGGTGAGCCTGGCTTTTTGTTCTGGGCTTTTTTGCAGTCCAGTTCTGTGCAGGAAGCCTGTCGAATCTAACAACAGCCTCAGACTGACTCCCAGCCGGTAACTGGATCTGAGCAGGAAGACCAGTGCGTTGGTGTAAAGCCCCACTGAACTGGACCACCCTTCAAGATCAGATCTACCTGGCACCATAATTACGGAACAGTTTTTCAAGTGCACATGATGTGTTTCAAGGAATATAATGTGTTTTAAACTTACGGTATCCTAGCACTTGTATGAGACATTAGAGAGTGCTCAGTAAAGCACAGTCTTGCCAGATGGATTGGATGATCCAATATAATGAAAACCTTTCATTTCTAACATCTGTAACAGCGTCTCCATTTTAGGCATTTGCGACAACGATCTTTACTTGCTGTATTTTGTATTAGTCGTCCAAGTGATATCCTTTCCAAGTATTAGCAGACAGAATAATAATAGCTCATCGTTGTAGATGACAGCAGGCATAAACAGTAGGAGACATTAATTATCACCCTTTTGGTTTACAGCAGCAGAAACCACCATTAAATGAAAAAGAAAACACCCTAAGTACAAGCTAACTCTTCACTATCAAAGCTTCATTTCCTACCAAAAGGTGACCTAAAAAGGAAAATAAAGTGGAGATTATGCCAAATTTCTGTGTTTTTTTTCTTAAATGAAGTACAGAGGCAATCTGGAAAAATATTTTCGATGTGCCTGTTGGTTACATTTTAATTTCTGACGTGCAATATGTGGAGAACAAAAGGGATGGCTGTCTGAGATGTACCGGTAGAAAGTGAGGAGGACAGAAAGGATTTACTCAGATTAAGTGTTTGCATATCTGTTAGTAGTGACAAGTCCAAAGTAAACTGGGACAAAAGGATAGATGACACAAAGCATAAAATACCACTTCCACCTCTGTTAAAACACCTAAAAACAGTAGCCACCTTATCTTTTGCATGGTGTGGCAGTAGACTAGTATCAACTCTTCTTTGCCTTAATTGCATTTTATTATTTTCATTATTACATTAATAGATCTGCTTTTTATGCGACAAATATCTTGGATGTTATTGCAGGGAAGGCTTTCGTAAGTGTAGGCTTTTGGTATCAACTTCATAGCAGTTGAAGCAGTGTTACAATCATTAAAAGCGTAAGGTTCTCTACCTGTATCATGCTTCCCAACTTTTTTACCATTTCTGTGATTAGGCAGCTTTTGTCAAGGTTTTAGAAAAGGTAAAAAACGATCACATCTTTCTGAAGTCTCCCTCAGAAAGATATGGATTAGGGAATCTTCTCTCAAAAGGAGATGTGATTAAAGCTGAGGTTATAAGAACATACTAGAAATATTTGAAAACGATTGGGATGGAATTGAACTTAAATCGTGTAATGCGACTTTACTCTGGAGATCTTTCAGTGCCAAATCTGCATCTCGAAATAATCCTGCAATAATTCTGTTTTAGCAGTTTCATCTATTTTAGTTTTGTAATCCTGAAGCTGACCAGAGGTGTTTGATATAAAGGCTGCATAGAAGCCGTTTGGAAAAGAGCATGCATTAAAAGCAAAATCTTTCATCCCACAGAAGATCTGACACTGATCCAATTGACCCGTCACAGTATAAACAAATTGCTGCTATACCACATCAGCTTTTCCAAAACCAGCCTGTGTGATTTATTGTGTTTGTGATGTTTGTGTGTTTGTGATCCCATCTTCTAGGTTTTCAAGGCCAATGTTTCTTCATATGCCTATTGTTGGAAATTTTTAATAGCCTCGGCTATGTAGCCAACGTTTGATATATACGAAAGAAATTAAATTTGATTTTTAATGCACTGCCCCAGCTCTGCTTTTCACCAATATCTCATATCAAAATCCGGATGAAAGTTCTTGAGAACTCCTTTCTGAGGGGACCGCAGGAAGGAGAATTCCAGGGCATGGAGAGGCACGCAAAGCAAACCCCGCTGCAGCGGTAGACTTCAGGTGAGGTGTTCAGCTCAGGTGTCGTCAGCCTGTTCGTTGATGACAGATACTTCTGTACAAAGCTTGTTCTAACAAAAGGATAATTTGTCATTCCTAAAAAAGGCTGTAGGTCAATGAGTGCTTAATAGTTGAAGATAGCACTGCCGCTGAAAGAGGGGGTCCCCAGTCTCCTCCAGTCTCCGCAGCTCAGTCCCACCTCTGCGCTACTGTTGTGGACACAACAAGCTGCTTCCACAGCTACGTGCTCAATCAGACGGGAGATTTTGGGTCAGGCCCTGTGTTAGCTTTTAGCCCAGTCTGTTCCCCTGCCTATTTCATGGCGTAACCACGCAAACAGGTATGACTCTTTAAAGCAGAGAGTGAGCAGCTGGGGACTAGTGAAAGCTTATTCTGGCTTTAAGAGTTCCTCAGATTACAGGCTTGGCTATGAGCCACACGCAGTGATGGCTACTCAGGCTGGTCAAGTCCTGACAAGAGCCCTGGGAACATCAGAGGGATATAACCTAGTGAGGTAAACAAGTAGCACAATGGCAGGCTAAGCTCAATGCCGCTAGACAACGCACACGTGAAGAGAAACCTGGAAATCTGTGATTCTTATTCAGGAAAGACACCTGGTTACCACTAGCGACAGGTCAAGTGAAAACCTTTCTTCAGTACACAACTACATTCAGAAACAAAACCTGGCATTAGAGTGCCTGAGAATGGCACAGAGAAAAACAGCAAAAAATACTACGTACCCATTATATGAAAAGAAAACAGGTTGCAGAAGTGGTTGCACCATCTGCCAACAGACACGGTACGGAACAGAGGTTGTGGGCATTGAGAGAAAGGCAACAGGAATGACTGGGAATACAGAAAAACCATGCACAAATAGATTGAAATGATTGGGATTGTTCGTTTCACAAAGCAGACATTTAAGAGAACATGATAATAGTATTTAAAGGAAGGAACGGTACAGGCAAGGTAGATAAAAAGCTTTGTTGAGACAGCTTTGTTCTCTGGCTCAACACAAGACTTGGGAGGCATTCAGTGAAATTGCAAGGTAGCAAATTAAAAACTGATAAAATATAACACTTTTTAGCACAATATGTTATTAGAGGACATGGTGCTGAGGCAGGGGCTGGGGTGTATGGGGTAATTTGAGGTTGCCCACCCCTTGGTGAAAGAATAAGCTACTTAGCATGCAGGGTGAGGTAAAAAAGCATGAAGTTAGGCAGTTACTGCAGAGCAACACTGATTGCCACCAGCTGCTGGCCTACACTAGCTCGCTATCTGTCCTGACTTGTAACCATCCACCTCTTGTCTTGCTGAGGGGTTCGTAATTCAACAAACAGCAAGGCTCCCATCTTCTGACTCGTGTGAGGGGTGCTCTTCAAAGGAAGTCAAATACATCCACTTTATGAGATTAAATGTATGCAAGCACAGAATTGTGTAGAAGGGGATTTCCTAAAACAGAAAGGTCTACAAGGGGACTTTTGCAGCATACAGAAGAGAGACTTCACCGCAGGAAATGTCTGTTCTGTTTCAGAAGAGATAAACTGCCATGTCTAAAGATTGAGGACAATTTGATGCACCTGACCCTTGGTACGGAGCAGAGGTGACAACTCCTGTTTTTCCACCATTGGGCAAGCAGTGGAGACCGATACATGAAATCATCAAAATAAATCAGTTTGGAAACAAGATCTAAGGCTGTATTTGTCAGAATTAAAGAAAAAATCTGCACGTAAAACGCTTCATGGGGAAAAGAATAAAGCAACACTTCAAAGCAGACTGTTGACAGGTGACATTATCCTGTCACCTGCTAAAGACAAATGACTTGCTGAACACAACTATGCTGGATGCAGCTGTATTTCACTGGTGGGTTTTTTGTCTCCCATAGTCTCTCGCTAAGAAAACGTGTGTCCATGAGACTGTGACTTGGCGTCACTGGACCGGGCTTTCTTTGAGGAGGATTTTGCTGCACACAAGAGCACGCCGATCCCCAGGCCCTGTCACAGCAGGGCTGGTGGCCCTCTCCACCATCAAACATCACACCACGGAGGCCACAGAGCCAAGCACTGGGAGAAAACCCCGTCCTTTAAAGACTCCTTCCCCCCGCAGTGGGCAGTTGGCCCCGGCGCCAAGGCTGATGCGCGACATGGCTCCTCGGCCAGGAGGGCTGGGCCGGCCGGTGCCCCCACCTACCCAGGGTGTCACAGGCGTGTGGGAGGGTGACACCTTGGCCGCCATTGGGGCCAGGCCATGAGGGCACGAAGGGACGGGCTTCCTCGCCCGGGAGCGTGACCTCCATTCCGTGACACAGTGGTCTTTGAGGCTCGATGTTAAAGCACCTGCGGAGGGTGTTGGGAAAATGACGACGTGGTGCATGGTTTTCAAGCGCAAGGTGTATTGGGCCCAACAACCCTAAATGAAATTGTAACTCTGCATTGGCAGTACAGGTGGAGAAGAGAAAGCCGCATAATATGGTTGGGGCTCAACATAAAAACAAGGGATGCTTTTATTTCAGTTTTGTGGAACTAACAACCCCTTGGAAGGAAGGAAGGAAGGAAGGAAGGAA
>NW_010556591.1:0-4839 GCF_000687285.1 Phaethon lepturus | reverse complement strand
CAGTCCTTCTCTGTCTGTAAACAGCAGGTCAGGCGTGGCACCTCCCCTGGTGGGCTCGCTCACCAGCTGTAAATTCCCCGGAGTCTATCAGGGTGCAGCTCTGGGGACTGGGATGTCACCGGTTAGGACTGTCGATCAGGCTGTGGCATTGCTGGGCTGTGCCCTGGCCTCAGCCCGCCTGGCACAGTCTGGACATGATCACGCTGTTAAGCTTCCAGCCTCCAAATCGTGACAGCTTGGTCCCAGCTCCCTTTGGGGACAGTCCCCAGCCTGTGCCATTTCCTGACCCTTACCTGGGGGCTCTTTGGGTCAGCTCTGGCACGGTTTAACTCACTACTGTAGCCACAGCCCCTGCGTTTAGTCCTTGTCCCAGCCATTTAACTACTTGTTTTTTCTTCTGTCATCTCCCTGTGTAGAGAGAGAGATCTTCCAGGAGAGAGAAGGTTGGTACATGGGGATGACCATGTTCTTGGGGTTGTCTCTGTTCCTGTTGAAGTACTGCACAACAGTACTGCCATTAAACTTGCTGGCAATAATTGGTCTTCCCATGGTAGGATTGTCCTTGTTCTAGTTTCTCTTTTCTGACTTTACTATAAAAGTGTTGCTTTGTCTTGCTGTGTTAGAAGGTTGTTCTGTAGTCCTTAAACTCTTTATTTTTGTGGTGTTAACTGCCTGTCACCACACAGGATCCTTCTCTGATTGGTCTTTACCCCGAAAATATTGGCATCGTCATGCCAAACTCCCTCCCCTGCCAATGTGCCTAGTCCTTAATGTGAAATGAAAACACAGGAAATCCAAAATATTTCACCTGAAGGTTTGAACTACAAGTTCTGGTCGTGAGGTGGCGGTGGCCCAGGACTGGCTGTGCAGTTCAGGGTGGCTGGAGGAGCAGTGCCAATAGAAACCCCTGGTCTGCACCTTCGAAAGGATGGGGCTCCCTCAGCATGACTGCTGGGACAATGCGAAAATCAGCACCAAAAGAGGGAGGCAGGGGGCTGTGTATCTCTAAAATTTTATGTATATGGTTTTTTTAATTGTAATCCATTAAATAATTTTTAAAATGAAATCCCATATGGTCTTAAGGTTTTGGAGGAGAGAGAACGAGGCTGCTTTCTTTTGGTGAGCAAAGAAATTAAAAAGCAATAGGTTGCCTTAGATGATACCTTACTGTATTTCTTCAGACCATGAGTAGAACTGTAGAGTTTACAAAAATCTGTTTTGTTTTGTGTTGTTTTGGGGTTTTTTGAGAAATCCAAGACAAGTACTGAAACGTGTTTGATATCCCATGTTTGAGGCATGTCAAACATTCCGTGTTAGCAGAACCAGACACAGTTGAGGCTAATACATAAAGTAGTAAAAGTGGACATTTTACTCCTGTCTACTGTTACTATGAAATTCCTATTTCAGTCTGGATATTAAATTTCCTTTTCCAAAAAAAATTTTACCTGCTCCTGAATCCAGATCCATAAGACATGCTGCGCTTTCTACCTTCATATGCATCTTTCTTGGATGGGATTCTCAATTAAAGGTTATGGGACTCTCTGGACTGAAACACTGAAAGCAAGTCACTGGTTTTGTTTTTATTCTCTTTAGTGCTTCTTCACAGTTTTTGCAGTCTGGTAGCACTGCCTTCTAGAAGCTAAATAAAATTAAAAGGAGATCTGAGACTTTTCAGTCTTGTGGTTGTTCTTTGCACCAGCAGGGTGCTTATCAGAGGATGTGCACACTGGAAGGGATGTAAACTTAAAGCCACCAGCTTTTACCTGTGTGGCCAGCACGTGTTGATTGCTTGAAGTATTGCAAATTTTAAAGTTGTTAAGTCAAATTACCAGGAAATTACTGTTACTTAGGTCCGCTAAATGTCTTTGAGTTGCCTTTTGTGCATATCCATTTCTTGTTATACTTCAAAAAAAAATGTCTGAAGGAGCAAACTGCAGTATCCACGGTGTGGGCAGCACTTCTACACCAGAACCCTTTGGAGGTCACACATAAGTATGTGTGGGAAGGGGACTGTTTTGAATAGCTTTGCATGGGGTGAAGTACCTGTGGATAATTTTCGGTGAGAATTATGTACAGGTGTTCCGTCTTTTCTTTCTAGGTGACCCTGTAGATCATCTGTGGAGGTGCTGAGATTTTAGCAGAAGAAATTGCTGTGTGGAAATCAAAGCACAGGGGTTAAACTTACTCATTGGGAATCACAGTTTCTTTGTATGGCTTAAGTCTGGAGCCAAGTTTATTGTCCCCAGTTTGAGCAAAGGTGAAGTTTGCATTTGAGTCTACGCTGATCCAGTTCCTGCCATACTTAACATGATTGCCTCTGCCAAAATGTCTCTGTCAGGTAAAGCTTCCCAGGTTATGTTTCACTGCAACGTAAGGGAAATTCTGCAGATACTTTGTAAGAGTCTGTGTTGTATAAAGCACATGGTGCAAAATTAAAGAAGGCACGGAGCTCCCCGTGTTGTATGAAATGGAGGCATGTTAATTGAAGACAGCGATGTTTTGCGTTAATGGCACACAGCTGCCTGTCATTGCGCATCTCCATGGCACATTGAAGCAGCTAGATGCCGAACATCACCAAAGTCTCAGGTCTTCAAGATATTGGGGGGAATGGAGGCACTGTCAACTCTTGTATGTTTATTCAGATGTGTGCACGATCTGTAGTGCTTTTGTTCCTTAATGGTGGCTCTGCCTTTGGTTCTGGGGTGAATCAGAACAGCTCACTGGGGGACAGGATTTACAAGAATCCAGGACTGAGTGAGTGACCGAAGCTCTCGGGCCTCCAGTTGTGCCTCTCTGGCTCGGAGTGATCCCCACGAGCTGCCTAGGCTGTATCTCGCTGCCGGTCTGAATGGCAGATCTGCCGAGGAATGGGCTGCTGTGCGTGAAGCCTGAACAAATGGTTCATTTGCATGGTTAGTTCATATGTTTGCAAAGTTTGTTTCATGCTATAAAGCGCTAAACTTCATTTCTGGTGAGCAGGTGTTTGGCAAGTAAAGAGACATCACACCATCAGCTGGGCTAGAGGAGGAATCTGCTACCAGGGTGTTGATTCAGAAGTCGTGGCTGGTATTCAGGAAACTTCTATTTGAAAAGTTTTCTGAAGTTCTTTGCTTGCAAATGAAATGAGAACCCTGCTGGGCTCCCAGTCTTGTGCTTATAAATGGTGCTGGGCAGCAGGATCTGTTTCTAGGAGGTCCTAGGGAGAGGTCAGTGGTGCAGTTAGCTGCGCAAGTCCGAGGAGAGGTCGAGTCCTGGGTCCTTTCAGAGTTGTGTGTCACTGCTGCCCTGCAAATTAATCGGTGTCTCCTTGGCTCTTCATTATTATGGAGTTATCCTTTGCTCTTTGCAAAGTCTGCTGTAATACTGAACTTCGGAACATGACTCAAAATAAAGCCCCAAGTAAAAATTTCATTCAAAGAAGTAACTTCAGATCTCACAAGGTGCCATGAAGGGGGTGTCAGGCTTTGTTGCGATTTAGGTTCATCCTGGTACCCTGCTTGTGTACAGCGTGCTTCTGAGGTGTCAAATCAGTAGGCTTAGGCTCTTTGGCTCTTAACTGTGCTATTTCCCCTGACTTTATTCTGCCTCCCTGTATGTCTCGCTCCAGTGCTGGCTCTGGCTTGAGCAGCAGCAGGTTGCCCGGTCTGCTGGGGCTGTAAGTCTGCGTAATGCCGCTTGCTGTGCGGGCTGTTTCTCTTTAGCATTCCCCTGTACTTTAATGTGGGGTTTTTGTTTGGATTGGCGAGTGTGAATGATCATTTTTGAAACACTCCTGCAGATTTGAAAGCTTTTGTCCTGAAAAAATGAAGTCTGTCTGCCCGTTCACCCTGGAAAGATTGCAGAAGGGTCTTAACATTTGAGAGATACCGGCCAAAAGATGCTGTTAGAAGACAAAGGTGCAAAGTAGGATTTCCTAAACACAGCCTTGTTCTGACTCTGCCCTCGCAGAACACAGTGGCAAAAATAGCAATTATTTTTGTGAAAGCTGGAGCGGTCTTGGAAGGTCCCACCCATGCTGTATTCTTTATAATGTATTTTCCAGAGGGATTTTGGAGCTGTGTATAGCAGCAGCCCGGGAGATGGAGTTGTTGGCTGTTTGTGTGGCCCTTTTGTAGGGATAAGTAGGTCAGTGTTACCAAGTGGTACTCGTGACACTTCACCCTGAAAACAAAGCATAGCTGTTGGGCTGTTTTTCTGCCCACTTGCTTCATTTGGGGTACGTGTTTCGCCTTCAAACTGGCATATGATGATTTAAATCCGAGTGAAGCATTGCTGTGATGTTCCCTTTCTTCCAGGGGTCTGAGCCATGAAACCTTTAACACAAATGTGCTGATTAACTAATTGCATCACTGTGCTGCAGGTAGGTATGGATATGCAAAAAGAGGTGGGAGAAGATGAGAGGTTCCCACTTCTGATCTGTCTTTTCTTTATAAATTACCCCAAATTGCTTTTCTGGTTTTGAAGCTACTCTGAGGAGTTAATGCAGTCAATGATTCGCAGTTGATGTGGTGAAAGTGTTTTGAACTGGAACATGCATGATTAATTGGTTTTGGCCCTCTTTTTGAGGACCTCAGAGCATCTTACAAAGAACTAGCTCTGCCCCCTTCAAAGGAAAACCATCAGAAGATCCTGGGTACTAGGGTATGTTCAGTTCCAAACAAACTTCAAATTTCAGAGCTACATGAGTGAAGTGTCAGAAATAAGCACCCTTTTCCTCCTTCCTTTTATTCTTTTATTCTGTTTAAATTGTGGGGGTTCTGCCCCCCTTTAATTTTTATTTTTAATAAATAGTATTTTATTATACAAATAGTATAATATTATTTATAGAATATTATAGTA
>NW_010556590.1:0-7485 GCF_000687285.1 Phaethon lepturus | reverse complement strand
TGCCTTCGCGGAGCAGCCGCGCCGCCAGCAGCTCTTTGCTCCTCGGCTGCAGCGAGGGGAAGATGGTTTTGCAGCTCTCGAGACGCACGTGTACCATGTTTGCAAAAGTAAAGCTCGACAGTATTTTTCCTATGTAATAATCTTTTTTTTTTTCTTTTTAACCTCCCTGACTGGCAGCGTAAAAGTTCATTCTACCCTTTCAGAATGTCTAAGGGATGAAAAAACGCTCTTGCTATCAGTCAGGGTATATAAAACCCGGTAGCAAAGGCACCAGTGTGTTCTTGTGCTGTCAATAACCACCTTCCAGGCGTTTTTACGGATGGGTGCGGTCATAAGAAATGAAAGTGTTGTCAGTGTTCGTTTATATTTAAATCATCATTTCAACTTGTCAAGTCCACCTTCTCCTCTGCAAAAGATAAAAATTATCTAGGACTGCAAGTTGTCTAGGACTGCAAATTCCATTTACATGCAATATCTGCTGTATTGCTCAAGTTTTCTTTATTGATTCACTTCAGTATTTTTTGTTCTAGCAAGATTTTGATGAACTGTCCTTTTTTTGTAGGATTAATGCTAGGAGTAAGTTTTATAATGCAGGCTAGTGCCTATACAGAGAAGTTTTGGTATTGATATGGGATCACCCCAGTTTGTGTGGGGGTTTTTTGTTTGTTTCAAACATATCAAAGCACTTCTAAATCATTTAGACAATCACTGTAGAGACTCGCTTCCCAGAAGTCTGGGACATCTCTCGCATGCCACCTGACTGTACGATGAAGAGTAACTGGCTTTTCTTTTTGTAGGACGGATACTCACAGTTATCAGCTTACGAAAGGAAAAGACTAAAGAACATTACAGAAAATGCTAAATTCTTTGCTGCTTTAAAGCTGCATGAGGTTTGTATAGATTCTAAGTAGCATGAAAATGCGCTCTCTTCAAGTGTAGTGATAATTGTACTGTCATCCCTCTCGTGAAACCCTTCCCGAACGGTGAGGGGTGTGTGAAGAAAGCCACAAAAACTTCCTGAGACATCAGGGCTGCCCTGGCTATGAAAAAATTTGGGGTTTATGCTGCTAGTTAGCTTCCAAAGAGGGGAAGTCATTGGTTAAACTTCTTTTTAAAAAAAAAAAAAGAGAGAAGAAAGCAGAACTCCGCTCATAGGTTCCGTACCAGCAGCATCCAGCCGTGCTGGTGCGTGCGGTCCCAGGACTGCGGACCCGGCACCACCAGACGAGGGGACCCTTGGGTAAAATGGTCCCATGAGGGTGCTTGTGTGCGCGTTCTGGGCAGCGTGAGTGCTGTACGTGCACCGACCTGCCGGGTTGTAGAACGTCTGCTCCCAGCCCTTCCTGCACTGCATTCCCCGCCGAGGGCATTGAGCTCTTGCATTTTAGATGCTGCACGCACGGGTCAGCTGGTTATCGTAAGTGAAAGACCGCGGGGCCTGCAAGGCAGTGGGTGGCAGGTCTGGGGCTGTTGGGAGGGTTCAGCTCACCGCCCCGTGCTTGAGAGGCTCTTGGGAAGGGCCTGCGGGCGGGTGCTGTTAGAGTCCTGCCCCGTGTCTTATCTGGTGGGGCCACAGGGTGGGCGCAAGTGCTTTCTAATTCTTCTCGTGTCGGAGAAATTGTCTAGAAGGTTAAGGCAGTGGAATTTCAAATGCTATCACATGAGTAGATCCACATCTTTGCCCTTCTTTCAACACTTTCATTCTCTTTTTTTTTTTTTTTTTCAATTGAGAATACCAGCCTTTTCTGGCAGCAGTGGGTGAATTACCTCCTTGAATGGCTGCATGCTTGCTGGCTCATTGTACCGGGTTGCAAGACATGGTTGGGCCTGTTCAGTAGGCAGTAAGACTCCTTACCACCAAGATGGAAACTTGAGTGAAAAAATTCCTCTTCTTCCAGTTACCCTCAGAGAGGTCAGTAAAGACTAGGCAGTCTGGCTGTCATAACAGCACCGACCGCAGAGTAGCGAAGGCTAGCAAAGGAGCTCTGGCCATCTCAGTTACCATTAGCACTGGCTGGTATGGCTACCGGACCCAAGAAGCAGGTAAATCTTCTCCTGCCAGGCTTCCTGCTGCTTTGGCTAGGGCAGTCGTGGAGCGGTGGTCCTAGTGGTGAGCTGGACATGGCTAAACTTTTCTGGAGTCCAAATGAGCTAAATGCCCGTCTTCAAAATGTCATGGGGAAAACGCTGCGAATGGAGGCCTCTGTGGTTACAAGGTTCTATTTCAAATGTCTTTCTGCGTCTGGTGCATAGCATTTAGAGGGTTTTCTTTGTTCCGTAAAGAGAAGGGGTACAGCACATCCAGATTGTGCTGCGCTCCTGCGTGCCGTTCACATAAACTGGGGAATTTCCACTGGTATGTGGAAGCAAAGTGGAGACAACACAGCTTGATGCTTAAAAATCCCTTTTTATTATTGCTATAAGTAATTAACAGTATGGTTTATTGGAGACTTTAGCTAATTTTATTTTATGCAGGTTAATCTTTTATGCTTGTTATATATATTTTTAATCTTTTTTATTTCCCTTTAAGTCAGCTGCAAGACTTCACCAAATTGCAACTAAAAGACAATCTCATGTCACCAAAAGGTAAAATAACTTTACATGAGATTTGTATCGCTGTTCCTTCATTGTGTGTTAGCTGATGTAGCGCTTCCATCTGCACATATTTGATACTGTGAAGAGGGAGAGCTAGTGAGTAGTCTCCTTATAAAGCTAAATCTGAATAACTGATTATCTTAAGCTGTGTGAATTCATGAACAGGTAGCTCCTCTAGGTAGTGCCTCTCCTCTGTCATCCTTGGCAAAAAAAAATGACAGTATGAATATCCTTTTTGGCTGAAAATTACAGAATTTGTTCTTTTTGTGATATTTGTATTAAGGTATTTCAAGCACATATCTTTTTGCTGATGATATTTTTGCATGATGGCTAGAGAAAGAAACGTTAAATGATGAAAACAGAAGATGGGAAAAGGCGTGGGAAAGAAAGACATGGGGAGAACTAGGTGCAAGGGATAAGGTGACCGATTACTGTAGAAGAAAAGACTTCTGGCAGTGCCAAAACAGTGCCAGGCAAAACAGAAAAATGAGCTTAAGTCCAAATTGAAGAATAAAACGTGATGAAAGAAAGTAGAAAAAGATGACTAGATCAATGAATGGGAAGATGAATCATAAATAAGGAGGGCTGGGGAGAAAAGTGACAGTCGCCGGATGTATTACAAGCAAAACAAAAATGCAATACATATACATGCACTGTGAAGTGCTCTTTTTGTTGTTTGTCGCTATCACTGAAGGAAAGAGTAATCGCAACGCTCCTAAAGTGAATCGGAACTCGTTAGGCTGTGGCTCTGGGCCAAGGTGTTCAGAGCTATACATCTGGACCTACTCTGTAGTCTTGTACTGAAATTCAGAGGGCTTGTGTTATTTAACTGTGTCTGTAATTTTGAAATGTTTTAATTGTTCTAGAGCTAAGCCTAAAAAGGCAGAAGATGAAACAGTACGGCGAAGATCTATGCGCTTACAAAGAGTGGAGCCGTCAGGAATTCCAATGCCGGAGATGCCTGCCCAGCCAGGAGCAGAGGAATATGTAAGATGGGGAAGGGTTAGAGATGTGTCTGCATATACACAGAAGCTTTATAAAAACGCTGCTGGTGAAGTTGACTAATAATACTTGTCATTGCTGAGCTTATTCTAAAAACCTGTAGACATTTGGGAAGGTGTGTTATACAGTGGCAATAAAAAAAGGTAAATTCTTTCACCCTCAAGCATCTTGAATAGTAGGCTTCCCATGTCCTCTCTGACAGTTAGTCAATATTCTGTGACTCAAGTTGATGAAATAGTGCAGTTTTGGATGATCAGAAGGGTCCTGGGGTAAAACGTTATGCATTTTTCAACAGCCCATAGGTTTGAGCAGCGTTAAATTAAAAGTTTTATTACTCTGCTTTAATGTTATTTCACTGTAACTTTTGATCTGGTTTATTTTCCTTTGAAATATTTACTACCTTTTTGAAGTAGTTATACAGCATCAAGTAAAATTTCTATTGCTCTGAGAAATGGGAATTTAAATCTTCCATGGTGCTGCAGAATAAAGCTAAATCTCTGTAATACAGTTCTTAAAGATCAGCCTTGCTGGAGTATCAGAAAGGAGAGGAAAAAACATGGGGTAGCTGTTTGTCTTCGCTGTTGTGTTAAGTAAAGTTCTATTTATCTTTTTACTAAGATTTGATACAATCTTTTTTTGTTATTACGTTTATTTCTTGTATTATCATAGATGTGTTCTCAGAGTACCTGGTGTATGAAAAGTAACAATTTAGCCTGTTTGTATTTTTAGTTGATTTGAGTTATGAAACTTGCTAATGTCGTTCCAGCCTCAGGTTCCAGCTGGACCTTTGCCAATGGTTCCAGAAGATCAGATGGAGAACAGTAAATTGACAGAGGACTTATTGACTACGTGGATGAGGATAAGTGAGGTATTATTAATTACAATTAGGTTTTTTTGGATAATGTAATTTAGCTTGTGTTCTAAGTAATCTAATTCTGATAAAAATATTTCCTTTCTATCTGTAGATGAAAGCTAATGATACCGAAAAGCGCACGTGCGACATGAAAAGGTAATCTGTTCGAACAGCAGCTAAAAACTGGGTGTTGTCTCGTTCTCCTTCTTTCTTCCCTTGAATAGCTAACGCTTTAATGATGATGTCTAGATACCAAGACAGCCTGAGCAGCATGGTCCTCAGTGAAGACAACATTAAAAAGGTTGTGAAATACCGAGTGTGTTCTATGGCTATCCATCCTTCTGAAAGCATCGTCTTTGTCGCAGCTGGAGACAAGTCCGGGCAGATCGGCCTCTGGAATGTGGTGAGTTGCTAGTGTGCCCTTCACCTGGCAGAGCCTTTTTTTGCCAGATGGACGCAGGTGGGGCACAGCCTGGAGTGTCATTTTGTCAGGCTCACGATGGTACTTTAGACTTTCCCCGTTCTCATGGATAACACCAGGGTGTCTTAAATTGAAGCTCACCAGCGTTGCTTGAAAGGTCTGTCTGGTTCTTGGGAAGCCCAGGTTTAATGGAAGGAAAGGTTGCACTGGTAGTTTTGGGGGGCAGAGCAGAAGCAAATGGATCACTAGCTGAAACAATATTATCAGTGGGGGTTAAAACTGGAATTCACCATTGAGAGATTCAGGATCTAATTACAGTACCCTTGTAGCAATACCACAGCTAGGTTTTGGAGAGTGAGGGGAAAGGGATGCTCAAGTATTTGTTTTCTGAATTTATACAAATTTTGGGTAGCTGCCGTGAGTCACTGTTTTTCCAGACAGCAGAGAGAAAATCGCTGTGACAATATATATACTGGTGCATATTTACATAATAACTTAGCATTTGGGGCTTTGAAAATTTTTGAAGGCTTTGCAGATAGTCTCACCATCTTTTCTGAATTGCCTTAATTACTTCTGCAGCAAGAATCCTCACTAATGCCCTTGACTTACACCTTTGTAACCTCCCGCCGCACCCTCCGCTTTGAACCAGGCCAGCTGCTTGAAGTTCACACACATGTGAATTTTCTTCTCATTTTTCACAATGCCATTAACCATGTTGAGTCACTTCTGCTTTGACAGCTTCAGGACACTGATTAACTAAATTCAGCTCTGAGATGCTTATTCAATTATAAAGAAGTTTAAACTGCTCCATACAGTTTAGAAAGCTCCGTGGTTACTACCTGTCGAAGAGTGTGATCTGGTGACAAGGAGGCAGAGGTCTCCAAGTGCTGCAGGCTCTCTTTGTGGCCTGGCAGAGACATTTCCATGGAAGCCTCAAATTTTTAAAGCTACTCTTCCCTTTTGCTCTCCCTTTTTTTCTTTTCCTGAAGTGAGTTGGACTTGACCGAGTTTGGGAGCAGAGTAATCTTTGTGGAATGAACTGGTACTTGTTCCAAAATGGTCTGTTCCGTAAAATAACAGAGCTTGAATGATGCCAAAATTAGAAGAGAAGATGTAGGAGATTATGTTATACATTCAGTTTGGGTCACTATAATTTAGCTTGAGTTCTAAATAACCTAATAGGTATACATTTTGATGTAAAAGGCATACGCATACGTTTGGCCCTCAGCAAGGTGTTCAGCTGTGGTAACTGAGAACACAGTTCTGTCAGTGAAAGAGAGCCAGATATCCATGTCCAGATAGAGTGTTGATGACTGCAGTGACAGAAGTGCACTTAAATTACAGCAGGAAGTTGCAGCTTTTCCTAATTAGGAAACAGAATTCTGAAACTGAGACTAAATTCTTAGTGCTCTTTTGAGCTAAATTACTTTGTGGTGAAAATGGCTACGGCCTCCCTTCCCCTGCCTAGGAGTGCTGTGTTGCGTGGTCCACGTGAGGGCGGTTCTCTCTTCCATGCAGAGGGAAGCAGAGGTTTAGTGAGCATGGTGGCGTTGGGTTGACGGTTGGACTTGATGATCTTGGAGGTCCCTTCCAACCTTAATGATTCTAGGATTCTGATTCTGTGATTCCCTTTGTTCCAGTAGGATGTTAGCCTGGGCACACAGTGCCCTGAGCAGTCTTGCTGCCCGTGTTACCTGTGCTGATGTCTCCGTGCATCGAGCACCCTACTGCCTCCTCCATACAGTTATCCAGAGCGGACTGGGAACGTTTGAACAACAGAGGCTTTACTTTGAAAGTTGCAGTAATTAATAGAAATAACTACAGTGGTTAGTGTCTGTGTCCATTGAATCTCAATTGTTTTTCAGAACTGTAAGTCTGAAGAAGGAGCACATGTCTTTATTCCACACAATTATCTGGTCAGCTGCATGCATTTTTCTCCATTTAATCCTGCTCACTTGCTGTCTCTGAGCAATGACACTCTGAGATGTGGTGATGTTACTAGAGCTGTCTTTGATGAGGTGAGTGCTCCCTTGGTTGTGCCACGGACTCCTTGGAAATCTCTTGGTATGCGCAACTGTGAAGTGGTCTTAGTCTTGTACCCAGGTTGTTACTTGTTGGTTGTTTTGTTAACAAGACAGTTCAAGATTACATTTCCACGAGGACACAGGAAGTAACCTTTAATTAACATCCTAAAAATATGAAGATGCTTCCTACTCAGTAAAACGTAGCAGCAGCATGGGTACTCCCAATTTCGTTCCTGCAGAGACAGTTGCAACTATTGAATTTAATTTCCTATCTCCATACTTCAGCAATGCGTGCCTCTTTTCAAAAGCATTATCTTTTAATGGTGGCAAACGAGAGCGATTTAAAGAACTAAACCTTACCAAAAAATCCCCACCCAAATAAACATTGTAAAAACACGAAGCATGAGTTCACCTTGCTTTTCTCAGGCTTCAAGTGAGCAAAATTCTGTGACTGTCTCCACGGTGAGCCAGACACCTTAACGGAGGAGCCTTGGGATGCTTGTTTTATTTGCTTTTGACAGATACTTCTGCATTGATCAGCTCTCCAGTATTGGAAAATATAATGAGCTACAACAGTTTAAATGTTTCCC
>NW_010556589.1:0-1430 GCF_000687285.1 Phaethon lepturus | reverse complement strand
CCGACCTAGGTGCAGGACCCTGCACTTGGCCCTGTGGAACCTCATGATGTTCACACAGGCCCGTTCCTCAAGCTTGCCCAGGTCCCTCTGGATGGCATCCCATCCCTCAGACGTGTCAACCGGACCACTCAGCTTGGTGTTGTCTGCAAACTTGCTGAGGGTGTACTCAATTCCACTGTCTATGTCATTCATGAAGGTAGTAAAGAGTACTGGTCCCATTATGGACCCCTGAGGGACATCCCTTGTCACTGATCTCCATCTGGACTTTGAGCCATTGACCACTACCCTCTGGATGTGACCATCCAAACAGTTCCTCATCCACTGAACAGTCCACCCATCAGATGCATATCTTTCCAATTTAGATGGAGGGATGTCATGGGGGACTGTGTCAAAGGCCTCACAGAAGTCCAGACAGATAACATCCATAGCTCTTCCTTTGTCCACTGATGTGGTCACTCCATTGTAGAAGGCCATTAGGTTCATCAAGGAGGACTTGCCCTTGGTGAAACCACGCTGGCTGTCTCTAATCTCCCCCTTGACCGCCATATGCCTTAGCATAGCTTCTAGGAAGATTTGTTCCATAATGTTCCCAGGCACAGAAGTGAGGCTGAATATTTCCCGGCTGAAGCAACTGCCATGTAAATGGCTGGCTGTCATTACATGACTTTTTTTTTACCTGATTGTCTTGTTTCTGACACAAGCTTGCCAGGTGGTGGGGAACAGCGAACTGTAACGTCCTATTTCAAAAGCAAGCAGTGTTTATGTGTCCATCCAGCTGCTGCACAGCCCAATCAAAAATGCACACATCTTGAGCTGCCTGATTTTAGTGCCTGGGAAACTCCCTTGTGTGTCCTTATTCGCTTCAGCCCAGTCATGATGGCTATAAATACAGTGGAAGAAGTGAGGGTGTTCTATGACAAATATTTTTGCACACCTGGATCTACTAAAGAACTTTGGGTATTTGTCTTTTAAATGGCTGCTTGGTTTTTCATCCTACCTTTCCATCTGATGGAAAAATATGGTGTTGGTGAGGTATCACAGCCTTTATGAAAATAAATGTGAAAAACATTGTAAGACTTACAGGCTTCCAGACCAATAAAAATCAGAGATAAAGGGGTAGCATGAGCACTATCCTTATCTAAAGAATGAGAAAGAAGCTGCATTTAATAATCTTCTTACAGAATACCCTCAAGGATCATTAGGAGCGGCATTCACCTAACCAGACATATGCTATACATTTCTTTATCTGATCTAACCAGTAATGCTTCCCTTTTAAGACAGAAGAGAGAAATAGAATCTTCCAAGAGCAATTGTTTTCATCTTAAAGGAATATACCTAAAATAGGCTAAATAGGCCAGGTGAATACAAGGACCTGGCACTCAATGCCCTTTTGGTCATCAACCTCCCCTGGTGCAACTTGAGGCCTTTTC
>NW_010556588.1:0-2152 GCF_000687285.1 Phaethon lepturus | reverse complement strand
GGCTGAGTGTGCTGGGGGCGGCCGCCCCCGGAGCAGCCGGCGAGGCCGGGTCGGCGTTGGGAGAGCGGCCTTCTCGGGGGGAGAGAAGGGGGAACAAAGCATCTAAACCAGGTGAAGGGGGTCTCGATCCACGCCAAGACCCACCCGATGAACTTCCAAGACCCAAAACAACGGACCTCGCTGGAATCCTCCAGACCGTGTTCTGTGCCATTTTAGCTTTCGCTTTTAGTAGTCGCTTTCCGTAGCTGGGGGTGATACTGAATGTCCAAGGAAAACTGTGGTAGCTGATGGGGCGCGGTGCTGTGCCACGTGCCCAGGAGCGGCGCACGGGCACTTTCGGAGCCGTGAAGATGCTGAATTCAGTCCCAAGCAGACCCAGGCTGCAGCCATTAACATCCCGATGAGCTCGCAGCTAGGAATGCCTGCGTTTCTAGAACCACCGAGGCATCATTTGTCAAATGATTTAAAGAGGGTTTTTTTAATTATTATTAGCCAACTTCTCACTATAGAATTTATATTCCAGATTAGTGCATCATAATGGTGTTTAATTAACATGCCACAATAAAATACTCACTTCTCAAATTTTCTGGCCACAGATCTGAGCATTTATCAGTCACGTTTTGGAAATCTGGAGAATTAGATAATGTAAATAAGGTTTCAAATTACCTTTCCTCCAGGAAAGACCTGAATTTACAGTAATGCGGCTGTTACTTTACAGATTACTAATTTGAACCTTTGAACTGAGCAAATTATGAGAAAACCGATGGGAAAGTATAATGTATAGAATATGCTTAACGTTAATTTTGAAGCCGTGAACATCCATACAAGTGAAGGATATTTCGCCTTCCTACACACGCTAAAGCTGTCCCTCCCGTCCCGCCTGCAGTGCTTTTAAAGGTCAGTAGTTCCCGTGCCGCGCTCCGAAGGCAGCCACGGCGGCTGGCCAGGCTGTCGGCACCTCGCGTCCGCTTAATCACTGAAAGTCTCCATTTGGGAGCGAGCAGCAGTGAAGCCTGCCAGCGAAGTGCTACGCAGGTAGAAATTACAGCTGTACTTCAGTTTGGATCGTCCTGCCTGTAGCAAGTGGGATTCCCGGGTCTGAGTATCTCTTTCATCGCGTCGCTGCTGCACCCTTTTGTATTTCGCAGTGGTGACGTTTCCCTTGGCCGTAAGCAACTGGGTAGGCTGGGGTGATGTTTTGGGGAGAGGTGGTTGGAGTGATGATTCTGGGGTTAATTGGCCTTTTATTTTAAATATAACACTTATCTTCGGCATGTGATGATTATACAGTGAATAGTTAGGTAAAGTAGTCCTAATGTGGTAGTTTAACTGAAATATAGTCTTGGGCTGAACGAGAGCTAACTAGCCGTTTGATAGATTTTTGCATTTCCTGCAGTGGGGATGTGATGGGAAAACGAACTTTATTGAATAGAGTTCAGCTGCTCCTGTAAGCCACCACTTGCCTTAAATTGAAATGACATGAGAAGCCTGTCAGCGTTTCATTGCTTCCTTCTGTTGTGCTGATGGTATGCTAAGATCACCATCTGTGTTTTTCTTCTGTCAGGCACACAAGCTCTGCTGAAACTTTACGGAATATTCTGAACAGTTTTTTTCTTCTCTTTACAGGTCATGCAATATTTAAACTTACATATCTAAGCAATCATGACTACAAACACCTTTACTTTGAATCAGATGCTGCTACTGTCAATGAAATTGTACTGAAGGTGAGTATTAAATGTTAACGTGACCCAAAATCCTGGGTGTTTTACCACTTGTTAGACATGAAAGTGTTCAAGAGACTCTGGAAATACATGAACGGTGCGGTGCCTGAGGACCACTAAGGTGCATTTAACTTACCAGGCTGGTTGCTGAGTGCCTGTTATTTGATTCATTTTTCAAACAGCCACACCGCAGACTGCCTCTTCGCGTACAATATTGCTTTTTATACTTGTTTCTAGTTAATAGACACACCGGTTTTCCGTGGATTCTTATAGGAAACTGCCAAATTTTATTGTGTCCAGATAGTTTCCACCTCCAGACACGTGAGACGGTCTGTAAGCCCCGTGCCGTGCCGGAGGCGCGGGCGGCCAAGGTGCAGGTGCCATGCGGCGTTGGGTGCCCTGCCGCGGGACCCGTGTCCAGCAGAGCACCG
>NW_010556587.1:13655-27168 GCF_000687285.1 Phaethon lepturus | reverse complement strand
TAGTGTTTCTGTGATTCTGTGATTCAATACTTGTACTGAGTTAGGTATCAAAATTTTGGCTGTTAATTTTGGCTTAGACTAAGCATCCAAAATCTCAGTGGCTTTACTGAACTTCTTCAATCTTTAAAGCAAATCTGGAAAGACTGAAAGGAAATGAAGGTATTAATGTTTTTCTTTTTTCAAACCTGCAATTCTGTCTCTTTCTAGTCAAATTGAGAATGTAGCTATGTCAAATAGATTTATCTAAGTCTTTGGCTATCCATTCCTTTTTCTTTCCTATTATGATGTGAAAGACCTTCTTATTCCCAACCTGCCACAAAGTGTCACCGAGTTATTTCAAAAACAAACCCTCTTTTTTCCTGAAAACTATTTTCTCCCCAAAAATATGAAGCTGTGTTGTCTCTTGGGTCTTTCTGGATGGAAGCTCTTTCTGGAAACTCAGGAACTAAGTCCAGACAGACTTTTGTGTCCTCTGCATTTTTTCAACATGTCCAGAGAATGAGTACAGCTTGATGGTCCCAGTGAAAGTGGCAGCCCTCACTTCTGGATCGCAGCAGACTCTCTTCTGAATGCTGTGGAACATGGGAAACCTCTGCTTTGCACCAAAAAATCAAATTTACCTTGAAATTGAAAAGTTGGAGCTGAGTAGCCAGGACCAAAGGGGGAGTTGCATGCTGAATTCTGTAGTTTTAAGGTTTATTGGAGCGGTATATTACAAATGGATTGCATTTCCCTTCTAATTCCTACTTTGGTGTCTGACTACTAAGTAAACACCTATGTAACTTGTCTGATAATCCAGTCTAAAATCCCCCCTAATTTGGAAAAGTCAAGTCCCCCAGGTAAGCTGTCTTGAAGATAAAATGAGAAAGTACAAACTTTCTAATAACTTCTAATATTATATTTTTATGCTATTTTTTTATAACTCAGAAAGAGTGAACTTTTCTGCTTTCGTGCTGTATAGAGTAAAGCCACTTGCCAGTTTATTGCAGGTCTGACTCTAACCTATTCTGTAATTAGGATTTTTAAATTATTTTATTTCTTCTATGGATAATACCCAGCTGATCTCAGTAAATCTGTTTTCCAGGTAATTTAAATAAAATGTAGTCCAACTTGTTCTGCCTTTTAGAAGAATGAACCTATCTGAGCAACAGTAAGGTATAATTACGTTGAATAGGTTGATTGCCAAGAGTCCGCTGCTGTCTGTTTTTATTGCTGGCAGCCTACAAGCAAATTTACACATTGAAAAAGTTGGGTAAGTACCAGATGAAATTTCAGCAGCCATGGGCTGGTTCTTCCTTTACAGGTCCTTCCACCCTACAACTGGAAAATCACATCAGCAATATATAGATAACATTCTTACATTCATTATGCTATAACTAAGGCCTACTTGGCTCAAATGTCTGATGCAATAAAGTAATTTGGCTTAATATAGAACTAATCAAGGCTTCATCTTGATGTGACCCAAGAAAATAACTATCCTCTAACAATCAGCTCCACTGGCAGTAGACAATTATGCTTTCTATCTTGCAAAAATGTGTATTTACAGTGTAGCAGATAACTGCACTGGATATATTCTTGGAAGCCAAAATAAAGCCCTTACTTTTCTGCACAAATAATCTGGCTTTGAAAAGCATTCCAATGTAAAAATGATGTTAACAAGTACACTGCAGTAACCTCCAGTGGCAATATCATTGCAATTTATCAAGCAGGAGTTTTTAATGCCTACATCTACATTTTTGTGATTTTCAGAAGGTCCATTTTGACCTCAAAGTGTTACTCAACTAAAATAGCATTCTATCCTTGAGTTTTGCTGAGTCTTCAGAAACTAGTGAAAATCTTCATCTGAACTGAGACAGCCTTCTCAAGTCATGCATCTGGTCCCCCTGTCTATTCCGTACAAAGAGAAAATCTCCTGCAAATGCAGTTCATCATCTAGACTAGAAACCAAAGCGTCTGTAGGCTCTGCAGTTTTTTTGTCTCAGATGCCAGGAGATCAAAAGAAATGAAAGGTTTGCTGCTTCAAGAGTTTTATTCCTTTTGAGGTTTCTTTAAAGTATAAACTGTTACAAAATCTCCTTGCTGGCAGAAAAAATGCTTTTTCATTCTGTATTATAGTGCTGTGGCATTCAGGAGCTAACTATGGTTATATGTGCAATATATATGGTTATATAAATAATATAGTATTCAAAGTTATAAAATATTTGAAAATAACTTGGTTATGGCAATGGTTTTGTTTTTCTTCCTGACAATGGAGCTAGTCTTTGCTTAAAAGCTTTAATTTCTTATTCAGGAGGGAATTTCTCCAGGGAAAATCACACACATTAGTTAGACAGAAGGAAAAATTTGTACTCATAAATTTTAATATGTAATTTATTTGCTTGTTTCTGTGGATTAGTCTGAAGAAAAATGTGAGGGGCAAAAGCCAGCATGACTTGATTAATGGTCCAAAAGGTCTTTCAGGGATTAGGAATCTGGATGAATTATTTAAAAGCATCTAGAGTTTTAAGAAGGTCCTTCTGAATGTTTTAAATTAAAACACTAACTTTGTAAGTTGCATAATAA
The DNA here is from genome assembly GCF_000687285.1 of Phaethon lepturus. Taxonomy (NCBI): domain Eukaryota; kingdom Metazoa; phylum Chordata; class Aves; order Phaethontiformes; family Phaethontidae; genus Phaethon; species Phaethon lepturus. The sequence continues at coordinate 24,606 of NW_010556587.1, read as the reverse complement.
TAATTCTTACCATATGGTGAACATAACCGTGTTCCAAAGGCCTCATTCCAATTTCACTTGCTCTGGTTTAACTCTCTACTCAATACATATCAGTATTTTCTTGTCATGTACAGCAGTAGATAAAATACAAATCGGTCACTAGAGATAAGAGAAACAAAAACATGTGCCACTAACACCTAGTTCATATCAACAATACATTACTAAAAAAAAGTTATAAAATATTTGAAATGAATACAGTTATGGTAACGGCACCTCTCCTGTCTGCCTCTATTTATAACAACTAGCTAGGTCCCCAAGAGGCCGTTCGCTAGAAGGAAAGTAAGCTCTACCTCTAAATTCAAATCAAAGATTACATTTTAGTTAAAGAATTTTCAACATTGGTTACTCCTACAAAGTAGAGATTAAAGTTTATTTTGCAGGCGTAAACACAACTCCATAGAGTAAGAATATGCAATGAGGCTCTATTGGAAACAAACCCCGGGTAGCTGGAACACCTAATTAGGCATGTCACCTCTTACTAGCACATGGTATTGTGATATAAGGACCTCCTGATTACAAAAATTATATGTTTTCTGTTTATATTTTTAAAAATGTTATAGATAAAAAAAAATGTACTGTCAAAGACATTGTGCGAGAATAATTAATTTAAAGAAATATTTACTGACTGACTGTGTCTCATTCCATTCCTGTAATAGTATCTAGCTGTGGGGAGCTTTTTTTAGGTTAGGAAAAATAATTAACAAACAAATTAAATTAAAGAAAAAGCTAATCTGAACAAAACAAAAAATGTAGGCAAGAACATTTACTGTTTTCACATCAACTTCAACTGCACCTTATTTAGATAAGCTTACAGCAAATAGGTTAATGAGGAACTTCAGACCCAGTGGCTGGGAAAACAACTCAGACTAAATGTACAAATATAGCATGAGTTTCCAAATTAGAATGATGCATAGATGTCTGAATTGTTTCTGGCATGGGAGCTCATGAATTATATTTCCTCATAAAGTCGTCCATGAAGTAATTTGGAATTCTCCCAAGAGAACTATCAGGTACCATATATGTATTGGAAAATACTTACATGAATATCTGGATAGGCCACGATCCTAATCCTCAGAACCAAAGATAACAAACTATATGTGATAAGAAAGCAGATGAAACATAAGAAAACAAACCTCTGAAAAATAAGAGAAAGCTGATCACAACTGACTAGAGTAGTGCTATTTACTGCAGCATTTTCAAACTGGCGTAAAGATTTCACATGCAGCAAGGCTCGACTCATCATAGGACACCAACACTGACATCTTGAAGCCCTTTCTGTAGGACAGTACCATAAATTCTGGAAAAAAAATACAGTTTCCAGAGAAGCAATCCTTCAGCATGGGTAAATGAAAAAATACAGAGCTCTATCAACAGAAGGAAATCAGCCAAAATAAACTTTTTCAAAAAATATTTTCAAAAACTCCAACAAGCCCACAACTCTCCCATGTAAAGCAAAATCAATAAAAATCACCTCAATAAAAGCGGAACATAAAAACCCAAGAGGATTTACATGAATATTAAGGAAAATGATACAAATGTTGAAAGAGATGCTAGTAAATCACAAGGCCTACTGCACTCATCTATAATATTGTTAAGTTATAAGGGCTAAATAAATTATGAAGCTCAATCTGAGGAAAGTTCAACAATGGAATTAATAAGCCAAATATGCTACTAAAACATCTTAAAGAGAATAAAGACAAAGCTTATCAAGAGCAGGGTAGTACCTAGCCAGTCTTCAACCACAATTTCAGCCATGGAGGACTATAACAAAGATACATCAAACAACAACAAATACTTAAAATCTGCACTACAGATTTTAAGAAAACATTTGATAGCCTCCTTCCTGGAACACTACATAAGCAAAATGAGAACAAATATATGGTGGTTTTAGATCAGGGTATAGCTTGCACAGACAAAGTAGACACAGAAAACGACAGACAACGTTAGCATTGATGTCAGAGACATTCTCTCAACATGGCATTTGGCACTGAATTTATAAGTTTTTAAGATGGAGTCAGACAGATAAAGTGAGAACAGAGTGATCCACCAGCAGAACATTACTTTGGTTTTGCTAATGACACATCTCTTACATAAGACAACCAGCTAACAGGCAAGCAAACAGAACACTCTAAAAAAAGATGGGTTAATAAGCAGTCATAAAAACAATTTGGAACACCAAATATTTTCTAATTTTGGCATTGTATTAGTGAGCAATGAGTATTAAGACAATTTGCTTTCATGTAGATATAAGAAATAATCAGATGGAAACTCTATTATGAATTGGGAAGTCAGCTGCCTCATTTGTTAAATCAAATGAAATTTCGTCACGGCAAATTTAGGAACTCAAGACCAAACTGATCTTTGTTTCAAACATTATTTCCAGATTTACATCTGGATGTCTCCATAATTTTAAAAGCAAGTGCTTCAGAAAAATAGTAAATACTGAGCAGGGATTAATTTATAACAAATTCATAGGTTCCTCATAAAATTCAGTAATTCCAGTATGTGCTAAGAATGAAGCTACAGAGTGTACCATTGCCTGACAGGAAAACGTGGAAAAGGGCCAATGAAACTCACTTGCAGTGCACCAAGGTTGGGGAAAACTTAGACAGCATAAATGGGATGAAGAAATGGGAATAGAAAAGTTTTGGGTTTTTTCTCCTAGCCCTTATTTGACTGCACAGAAGAATCCAGATTCAGACAAAGCCCAAACCATTGGCTGTTTTGACACTCAGATCTCTGCAGTTATTGTTACCTTTCATGTCTTGGGGAAAACTCACATTTGAAAGAAGCTGGTACCTCTTGCAGGATCCTTCATTACATCCCCAAAGTTACTGCTGATTTTCATGAATGCAGTTTCCTTTCACTTTTATAAAAGAAATATTGACCTTGGGTATTTTGAACCTGCATTTATAAAGCTGATGACGCTGCTGGAATGAATCACACACATTTGCATTTCCATTTCATTCATATGTCTTTTGAATTGGGTCTTTTTTACACATCATATCCTGAATTTAGACCTTGGAAAATTGAATTGCTAGCTGAATTATAGTGCTAAGTGGCACTTTGGAATGGCTATTGAAAGTTCTTAGTTTTTTCTATTTGCCATATGCAGTACTGATTTTTGAAAGTTATTACGGTTAGCTTATCCTTCTGAATAGCTATTTTTGGACACGAAGAACTCATCTCCCTTCGCCATGTTTTCGCTGGTGAAGTGATAGAGGCCGAGCACGCGAGTGCCTGAGCCCCCAGTGACACTCAGCTGGTGGATGGGATCAGCCCGGGGATGCAGAGCGGCTCATTGCAGAAATGGCCGTGCAGGTAACCTGCTGGGCAGGGCAGTTTCTAGGCACAGCAAGCAGTCCTCTAAAGCCATGGTGGGCCCACAACTTATTTTTTTCACCTTTGAGCCCTGAAAAGCTACAGTCATTGCTGCATCGACAGGAGGCCACTGGGTGCCTGTCAGGAAGTCGGGGTGCTGGTAACCCCTTCTCCTACCACCAGAAGCAGAGCCAATGCTCCCACCTTCTCTTGCTGGCAGGCAACTCTTCGTGGCTGTTCTTAAGCTTGCCTGTGATCTCTGGCTTGCATTTTGTAGCGCTTCCTTCAGGAATGGACAGGTCTGAGTCCTGGTTCCTCAGTCTTGGAGCAGGAAAATGAAAAAGAAATGGCGTCTACTGAGCTGAGATGCCCTGAGCTGGCACCGTGGACTGCAAATGTCCATGCACGCAGTGCAGATGAGCCCAGGCCTGGCCTTGGTCAGTGTGGACCAGCCAGGTTAAAGGCCTGCTGGCGTACGCCCTCCTAAAATGATTTCCAGCCTGGAGGAAGCTTATGTCCAGCCAGATCAGAGCAGCAATAGAGGAGCTTCAGGAGGTCGATCCACCTATACCAGCACACTGCTGTGTGATGAAGTAATTGTATCGCATTTCTCACAGAGCAAAGTAGGTGAGCACAAGCCCGCTTCTTATTATGTTGGAGTAAGTCCGAGGTGGTGCCACTGCCTCTTCTGAAGCCATTCCAGTGTTAGGCCCGTACAAGCCCGAGCCTAGAGCTGGGCTCAATCACTTGAGTGTGCTGCCTCGAAAGCTGGAGACCTTGTTCCCACTGTCTTTGGGGCTTCATGTCTCTGTGTTACTGCTGCCAGCTCCAAGTGCCTCAGCTCTTGCTTTGCTAATGAAAAATAGTCTAGTGTTTCACTTGGTACCGGAAGAGTTTATGGAATATCTATAAATATGTATAGCCTGCTCCAGGGCTAAGTCCCTCCTGAATGTGATTAGCCTTGAAAAATGTGGAAATTCCCAGGGCTTTAAGACCATAAATCTGTCAGGATGCATCCTTCTTCTCAATTTGTGCTATATGGCTTGAATATGAAAGGATGTTTTTTCATTCTGCCTTTTTCCAACCTGGAAAGATATGATATGTATGCATGCATGTATGTATTTATTTATTTACTTGAGTGAGTGAAAATTCATTTCCCCATTCTTGATATTACTGTTTATTTTATGATTGAGGTTATCATAAAGGGCACCTTTGAAATTATTTTCTTTTCTCCTGATGGCTTTTTTGATTTTTTTTTCCCTGTGAAAATATTACTTTTTAGTTGAGTGAATTCTGTTATTTCTCTTGTCTTTTCCATTAAGCTTTTTAAAAGTGAAATGAGGGAGAAGGAATTGGAAAAAAAATTTCAGAAGCATTGCTGAGCTCATTACTTTATCTACCAGATTTCTATTGTAATCTGTTTATAATTTCCTGATCAGCCTGTGTAGTTCTCTGAAAATTGTGTCCCTAATGGGTATGGCCTGGGTCAGGTATGGTCCTTAGAGATAAAGAAGTCAATCTTTTTCCCTCAGCTGCAATCTGTTCATTCTGTTTGTCCATGTATTAATTTAGATATTATAGGTTAGAAAAAGGAGAAAGGAGATAGCTTGCTTCAGATAAATTACTTTCAAGGGCAGATCTAAGTTACAATTCCAGGAAAAAAACACTCTTTTTTTATGTTAGAGTATGTATTCTAGATCTGTATGAGGGAATTAAAATAAAAATAAGGTCTTATGTTTCTTACTTTTTTTTAATGAGATTAATCAATACTAGAATATCCCATCCCAAACTTTGCCACATGCTCCAAAACTGAAGGTTCACAGACATTCGGAAACAGATTTGTGTTTGTGTTGCTTTGCAATATCAAGTCACGTAGCTTTGGGGCATTTATAATGTACATACGAAGTTTCCCTTTTTAGCAAAAAATCTGCAAAAGGATTTTGTCATACAAATTAACATCCTAGGCTTTCTTAAATCAAAACCTTTTTTTCTTAAAAAAAACAAACAAACAACAACAACAATCTCAATCAAATCCCAGCAAAAAAAAAGTATGTGTATGTAATACATTATTTGTACAATATTTTTATGTATAGACTTTAATGCATAGGACAAAAGAATCTTGAAGACATTCTGAGCCACTTAGCTCAGGAAATTGTTGAGGTCCCAGTCAACAAAGCAAGCCCTGCTGGTGGGATCTCATGAGTTGGTATAGGATCTCCTTGTGCAGCTCTCTGGAGGAACTCGACCTTAATAAGTATGTGATGAAGATCAGGATAGTTCTCACATCCAAGCAAATAACAAACATTCGGGACAAAAAAAAAATCAGCATAACAAATATCTGCTTCCTAAATTGCTGACTGGATATGCTTTAAACATATTCTCATATCATTCTTATATTTTGATGGGGAGACTAGCCCATCTCCTGTGTAATATAATTTTGAAAATAATAGATGAGACTAAACAATAACAAAAGAAATGGGGAAGTAAATATTTTCAAATGTGTCAGCTCTGGAGCCAAGCTGGAGCATTTGTCATGATGAATTGGTTAAATGGGCACAAAAAAGCAACTAAACAAGCCAAAGTTAGTCATAGGCAGCTGCAGGCTGAAAGGTTGCCCAGTTTATGAAGAGTGGAAAGATGAAAGAGTAGAAACTTTGTTCATGTTCTGTGTGTTTGTATTTCCCTCAGACAGGGTTATGAAGAGTGTTAAGAAGAAGAAATATATTCATACATCCTATATTGTCCACAATTCTGTTGACAGTCTGAACAGTTAGCAGAAGTCAAGAGCTTTAAGAGTTTTTTCTGTGTGGTCCATGTCCCAGAACTCTGACTTTCTGCATTTGCGTTAATATGGCAAAATCTGTGATCTTCTTATAAACCTTCTTCAAAGAAAATTTTGTTTATACATCTCAAGACATAGGACCCAAATGATGTTTACCCACTCTAAGTGCAAGAAAACTCTGTACATGTTCTCTTTGGTTTGTATCAGGGCAATTCAGAGCAAAATTCAGTCAATGTTTTGGGTACTTATGTGCTTATTTTTTCCTGCTTTTTGGCAAGGTACATCATAGTACGTTTAATTAATGCTGTCTTAGGAACAGAAGATCTTGCTTCATCCATTTGCTATTGAAGGTTAGTGGTGTTCAGGGATTTGAACATTGCTGGATTTACTATGAAGCATTAATGGATTTGTAAAACAGAAAAATGAATACTGGCTACCCTGCTTCTCCAGTAATTATTGCCAAGAGCTTTAACAACCTCTTGAAAAGCAATGAAAATCCACAGTAGTGGTCCTGCACTTATAGCAAAGATCTGAGTTATCTCATTGCTTGCCTGGTCAGAGATTTTGTGAGTCTCAGGGCACACAGCCGTGGAAAATGTAGCCCGACGGGAATGTAGCAGTACAAGATGTCCACAGTCTTTGTGTTCACAAAATAGAGGCAAAATTTAAAAAAAAAAAAAAAAAAAGAAAACTATTTGGGGTTTTGATTCAGTCACTGAATTTTCCATGTAATCAGAATGTCCAGAAACTCTTCCCAGGGGTATTTGGGCTGCTGCTTCCATCCTTGCGCAGGGCGTAAGTAGCAGTATAGCTGTGGTTTGGTGCGTGCGCAACAGAGTAATTTGTATTAATGCCACTGTTGTAGGTTGTGAACAGAATCCACTTGCTTCTTTGTCTTTTGCAGATAGGAAGTTTGATCCTTTAAATGCAACAGAATGAGAAAATGAAAACATCCTCTCTCCTGCAACACCGAGGGCAGCCCCAGAATGCCAGTGCTGAGGTCTGTGTGTAGATAGAGAGTCCAGTCCTCTTGCCATTGCAGACCTGCTCAGATTTACATTAGCATTGTTACTGGAGAAGATTTTGGGGTGGTTAGGAAATCTTTTCCTTTTTTTAACCAGTTTTGGTCAAATAGAAGGCCAGATACGCTTAACACAGGATACTTTTTTTTATTTTCCATTGTCTGGAATAGAACTCTGCTTCATTTACCTGCACGTCTGCTCCTTGCTGTGTCCCACATTTGGGGTAACACTCCTATAGAGACAAAATTTCTGTTGTTATCCAAATTACCTAGGTTTCTGCATAGGCATTTTTGCATTTAAAAATAGAGGAACAGAGCACACTGACAGCACTGTAAATGGGAATTGAGCGCAATTAATGCCAGAACCAAAACCTAGATAATGACTGCATAGACTATTGGTATTCTTTGTGCAACTGAATTAAAGTCACTCCATGAACCCATTCTTTTCATTAGCTCTGGAATTGACTGTTCCTTTTCTTGTGTTAAAATATTTTTGTTGCAAAAATTGAGTTGTCAGATCCAAGATTTTCGGTTCAAAAAAGGTAGGTTAAATCTTTGTAATCAGAAGCTAAATGTGATTTTGATAATGGTCAGAATACCACCTAGAAGATGTCAAGTATTTTTGTAAATTAACAGTCTAGAATTCATCTCACTTAGTAATCACCATTTAAAAGGTAGGCATGACATCTAAGCACCCTCCATCACAGTGATGGGACAAAGGTACCTCCTGAAGGGAAATGGACATCCCAGACTGCTGGGATGAATCGCTTCTTCCCAAGTGCCTGTTTCTATAAATTGCTGGTAGAAGGTGACCTGTAGTTTCACTCAAATACTCTTAGGTGAAGTGAATCCCATCTAAGATTAATAAATTCAGATAAATATTGGAGGGGGAAAAAACCCAAACCAGACATTCTGTAATGCAGGGCATTTTTGTGCCTTCCCACAAGTAAAATTATGCTTTGGATAATAAATGTGCCTATAAATATCAGGTAGCTATGGGAATTTTTAAAGATTGTATGTTGCTGGAAGGATAAATAGAGACTGACTGCCAGTGCTAGCAGGATGGTAATTTTTCTCTCAACAAAAAACTTGTAAGTTGCTATTCGCACACAAAACACTGTAGAGGACAACATCTAAGAATCAAATAGAATAGAAACTGGATTGAAGTGATATGCTTAACACACTGGGTAGATTTTAGTAGTGAACAAAAACTAGAGACCACCAGACCCTGGGGATTTCTGAATGTTCTGTAATAAAGTTGCTTTTCACCACATAGCAAATTATTACAACCTTAAAAGGCAATTTAATGCTTACCTCAGTCTCAGATGACCCTTTTCCCCCCAGCTAGCCTGTTGGCTAGTCTTATTTCTTCACACCTTCTGGGATAAGTAAATATTCAGAAACTGAAGCTTCAGGGTGTCCTGGTTTCAGCCAGGATAGAGTTGGGATACAGAGATATCCCTGCATCCCATGACACAGGAATACATTTAAAGATTTAGTAACGTAATAGTTAGAGGCTTTAATGTTGAACTGCTAAAGCCTGGTCCCTGAACAGAGACCACTGCGCTCATCCTCATACTGCACCTGAGGATGGACACCCAGCACTTGTCACACTCACCACATACCCCTCGAGCAAACCAAGAGTAAGCTCTGAGGTTACATGCGAAGCACAGCCCGCCTTGCAGCACTTTTCGCAGGGCTGTACAGGGGCACTGCTATATACTCAATTTCTATAGTCTGGAAACATTATTTGAAGAGGTATGTATAGTTGTCTCTTCCTTTTTTTTGCCTGAGTAAAACTTTTTTTCCTTTCAAAACATAAGTACTTTCCGTACTTTTACACTTTTGTACTATAGAGCACAGAGCCCTAAGTGAGAGAAAGAAATTAAGTATGTCTTCAGCTTAACAGCTCTGCACCCATCTTTGAGGAAAATGCCCTCACCACAAAGCTCTGAGCTGCTCAGGAGGAGTGCTGCAAACTGCTCCAGCTGAATCTGTTCCAATGTGCAAAAAGCAGGTAATTAGGAAATATTATATACTTTTATTTGCTCAAATTATATGGAAAAAATGTCAAATTTTGGGGCTCAAGATGGCTTCATTAAGGCTACCAACAGAGAAAAAAAAAGGGTAATTGTATTGAGATGAAATTAAGCACACTCATGTTTCGCTTGGTTTGATACATTAACACGTTGGATAAGTTTAACCATCTTAGAACATCTTGCCTTTTTTGCTAACAAGAAATCTTCTTCCTGAACTTGTCTCTTTTCCCAGGTCTATTAATTTGTCTCGTGGAAGACACGTACCTCTGCTTCCAAACCTTGTCTTCGATATCTTCAGTCACTGAGGGGAAAAGGAAGGCAAAGTTATTTGAGCTACAATTTGCACAGAAGCAGCTCTGTAACCACAGGGGTGATGTGTGTGGTCTGGATCTGCCTGCCAGGATTGTGTATGTATTAAAAGATATAGATTGACAAGATATAGATATATAAGGTATTTTACATCAAAAGGTATAGGTACAAGATATTTCTATCAACACCTAAACTTATATGTTACTTAGAAGTCCTTATTCTAAGTGATCTTATCTCTTTCCTTACCAGAAAACTCCTATATTTTTACAGAGGAAAGCAAAGATAAACAGCATTTTCCCTTCCTTTTCTTTGTGAGCATGAAGCTTTTCAAGGGATCAGAGAAAATATTAAAAGAAGAATATTGTACCAGCATTTGCTGTGTGTTATGGGACACTAAGTGAGGGGAAAAGGAATAACCTATAAACCCAGGAAAAAAGCAGTGCTTTGACACTCTACTCTCTCAAGGCATATATTCAAGAGATTTGCTTCTCTCCAAGAAAGATTGCAATTTTTCCATTCATATTTTCTGATTCCTAAAAGTTGCTCATGCTAGGCCTATGGTGAGACATCTCAGCCCCTGAGGGCAAGCTGTACGTTCAGTGAGATGATTTCTTTTTCCCCTCACTCTGATCTATGACATGAAAGTGCAATACCAAGGACATGACTCTAAATTTTCAGTTACACAAAATCAATCTGCATATCTGCAGCCAAGAATCATCACATCAGCAGCATGAATGCACTGGCGGTTTCTGGTGTCCGATATTTAACAGTTTTGCAGAGTAAGACTGTAGTCTTCACTGACAGTTTAATAAAAGAAAAATATATATACCAAATGTAAAAGTCAAGTTATTTTGGAGAACTGCCATGTCAAATTCATAAGTGACTTCAAAGTCTACCAAAGTAAATCCTCTTCAGGCACAAAGAAAGAATGGACAGCAGCAGCAAGAAAAGAAAACCTTCCCCTAAAAAGCCTGGGAAAACAAAGGTCCTTGATGTTACCTTAAGTGTAATGAATACTAATAGGTACCTGCTAAAATAAACTTCCAACATAATCTTGTCAATCACACCAATGATTTGTGCAAATGGCAAATGGCATTTGATTAACGGAAAATTAATGCTATGTTTTCTGGAGTGAGTCCAGAAAGAGCTGATCCCCATTTGACATTCAGTTGGTTTCTGCCACTCTCTTACCAACATATTATTCCACAGAATCATGAATGTCAGCGTGCTAATGATTATAAAGACTTTACAGTAAATAAGACTAGTTATGTTTCTAGATAGTTACCGTCTATGCTTTGAACAAATGTTATTGGTGATTACAGACTGGGGCTTTGGAGAGGTCTAATCTCAAATATCTGCAAAAGTTAATTTGTGTACTAGCATTGGAGTCTGCAGTGAACACTGCTAGTTTGTGAATTATGAGATTATAAGATTAGATAT
>NW_010556587.1:8227-13624 GCF_000687285.1 Phaethon lepturus | reverse complement strand
TCTTTCCCCCTTTAAGTACTTCCTTATACTGGAAATGAGTCCACTGTTTTCTCCATGGTCTTTTGTGCCACAAGCTGCTTCCAAGCCTGCCATTCCTGCCAACAGCCGGGCCCTGTTCACGTAGTGTCACAAAAGAATATCCATTACACCCAGAAAGGAGTGGGATATATGCAGTCGAAGATCAAAAGCTAGGGTGTTCTTCTTTTGACGACAAAATTAGAGAGAGCTGTTGTGCAAAACAGGTAGGGTGATGTCGGACTTTTTCAGAATCCTGGAGCTGGTGATGAATTTCCTTCCCAGCCTTTCCCTAGTCGTACACTCATAGTGACTATAGGTGTGACTACTATCCTGAGCTCTTCAGACTCTGCCTAAGTCAGGCTTCATTGCAGTTAAACCCAATTTCTAATCAGAGCACAACTGATGTATTGAAATACGAATCACTACATTTGGGCAGAATGAGCATGGAAATCAGTGCATTTACATTTTCCAGGCTACACAAAAGTCAGTAGACAAGAACACTATTTGTGTAGAGATTCTTGAATTAAACGAATGTGTTAGTCAGCATGTTCCTTAACATGGCATTCAAAAAGTTATTTCTTAGACTGTCTTCCAGCTGTTGTATAGTATTCTGATTTCATTTATGATATGTGCAGTCACACAAATTCTGTTGACGTCAGTTGTATACCACTCCTTATAATTAGTGCATAATACTCTTCTTGTGTCTAACACAGGCGAGTGGAGGAACTATTAATTTTTCTAAAATAATTAAGTTTTCATGAAAATATAATGAAGATAAGAAAATTAAACAAACTCTTTTATGAGTCTGAATGAAATTTAAATTGAAAAAAATAGACGACTATCTACATCTGGTTTTTTTCCCAAAAGTAAATAACCTTATTTTAAAAAAAGACAGTTCAGCTGGTGTCTTCACAAGTGTGTACATCTGTCACATTAAGTGCAACCCCCAAACACTTACATAAATGAATAATTAAGGATATCATAACTCTTATGCCACCCACATAATTATACCACTTTAGTAGCGTATCACTGCATAAAACAATAGACTTGGAACAGATTCCTCTGGTACAGAAGTAGCAGACTGCTGACATCCAGCTTAGAGCTACCTTTGTCCCCCATCAGCCCTTCTCCTGAGCCTGGAATCAATGAAATTCACATTGAAATCAATGGAGAAGCTCTCACTGACACTAAAAAGCCTCAAAATAATGCAGATCTCTTCATAGATGAAAAAAAGGATCTAGCCTGTTATTCTTATTCATGCCTATTCTAAGCTCAAAGTAGTAATTTTAATGTTTTGATTAAAAACAAAACAAGAATCTAGTGTGTTAGACTGCTATTACAGTAAAAAATGAAATTAAGCCTGGAAGAAAGAAGGTATGAAGGTAGTTAATTAATTCTCAAGAAAGGCATCAGAAACAGCACAGTCAATGCATCCCTCATCATGCAAAAGCTTCCACTGGTCATTCACTTAAACCTTTTGCAAAACTGTTTTGATAAAATTGCTTTAGGAAGAAGTTTTAGTGCTAATACCAAGACTAAACCACAGACAGCTCTTTTTATTCAAGCCTATTGGAGGATGGAAGAATATCTATATTGCACAAATGCATCTGAAAAGGTTTTCTTCAAAATATATTTTTTCTTCCTCCAATTTCAAAAAATTACTTTTCATTGCTGCAGAAGACCAAATTTGTATCTTTTGACATGACCACAGGGATGGTTACATCTTGCGGATAACATCTCTGAGATCTGCCAAACCTTGTAAGGACAGAAAATCCGATGACTAGAAGCATTATTTATTTGACTGACTTTGAAGAACTCAATGACCCGTGAGCAGACAGAAACAAAAGACTCATTTGCAAGGTACAGCCTTGGGTATGTGGGGCTTTTCTGTGCACTTAGTTTCAGGCCCAGTTAGCCCAGCATATACAGCTGAGAAATTGCAGCCTATTTTCCAGCTTCTAAATAGGGAAAGCCTTGGGACCTGATCCAAATCTCAGTGAAGTCAATGGGCATCTTTCCACAGACTCCAATGGACTTTGAACCGAGCTCTTTGTTCCGAACACTGCTAGTAAGCAAAGCTGTGAGAAAGTATTATGAGTGGTTGCTCTATTGAGCCTCTTTAGGAAAAAAACTCGTCTGTGAGATGTGGCTATGCACATGTGAGTGTGTGCATGTGTATAACAATTATATACAAACAGGAAAAAACATTTTCATTGGCAAACTGCTTTCCTTACATGACTCCCTCCTGTCCCAGATATTTTTGACTGAAAGTACTATAAACAGAGCACGACAGATATTTGTATCATTCAGACAAGGATTTCTCTTGGGTCAGCATAAGAGCAAACAGAATTAAGTCTCCTCTTGAGTGAGGCACGGGATCTGTCTTGGTCTCCTCATATGTGCATGCAACCTAAGCTTTCCATGACCCCCTTGTTTTTGTTGCCATCTTTTCACAACTAATTGACATCACCCATACTGGCCTTACATTCCCTCCCCACTTCCAAATGGCTAGTGGCTGCTTGCCATTCCTCCCTTCTCCACCACTGCACCCAAATCCCACCCACCCTTTGGAAACTCCTGTCTGTATCCTGAATCAACTGTCTGTTTCTCCAGGGCAAGTCTAATGACTCAGGGGAAAAAAAAAAAAAAAAAGCCAATGGGAATTTCCTGTTAATTCTCCATGAATTTCCACTGAATCTGCCCATCTCTCCCTTTCAGGCTTCAATTCACTCTCTTTTAGCTGTATCTGCAATGGAAGATCTTTGCAAATGCAGACTTAACCTTGTCCAGCCTATTTACTCTTTTCACTGCCAGGCTCCCTTGATTGTCGTGGAGTCTAATTAATTTTTGCTTAACATATTCATACTATGCAGAGGGGCAGTTTGAGGACTTTGCATTAACTTAGCTCAGAAAATCATTTTACTGTGCCATGAACAAAAAAGAAACATTAACCACACAAGTAATGTGTGACCTCCATGAGGGCTCTGGGAAAGAATTTCTTTACTGAAAGAGTGGTCAAGCATTGGAACAGGCTGCCCAGAGAAGTGGTGGAGTCACCATCACTGGAAGTGTTCAAAACACATGTAGATGTGGCACTTTGGGGCATGGTTTAGTGGGTATGGTGGTGTTGGGTTGACGGTTGGACTTGATGATCTTAGTGATCTTTTCCAACCTTAAAGATTCTGTGATTCTATGTGTGAAGAGAACAGGTCCCCATATCTGCTGCTCAAAAAAACAGTGATAACCTTCTTTTGTTTTTCTTGCTTAGCTAGTTGGTAGCTACCGTGTTAGCTGCAAATACATAAGTTCTGAGTTGTAACCTAAAAAAAAAGATTTTGTTTCAGCCTGAGTTTTGGCTGTAGGAAATAATGCACTGCACTCCACCAAGTATCTTGTAATTCATCCTGAAATCTCAAAATTCATCAGCTTCATGGCTGTTTCCCATTCTATCCTTTTGTTGTAGAGCTACAGACTGCTCCCATACTGTTAACAGTCCATTCAGTTCTTCTTACTAATCACTTGTAGATATGTGATTGAAGGTGATGGGTATGACTACAATGCAGGCTGCTTCTCAATACGATAAATCAGCCTTTGTTAAGGTCTTCCATACCAGAGTTAATCCAGTCAAGGGTGCCACAACACTACTGAGTAGGCAGCGGCGCCCCTGCTCAAAACTGAGGAGAAGTTGTTCATTTTTGTATAGGATTCAAGGATTTGGGGTTGATTTTCTGGTTAGTGGGGGTGTTTGGACTCTCCTTAGAATCATGCCACTTAAAGACACCTCAGGGAAAAAGATCTTTCTTGACAAAATTATCTGAGAGAAACATGGACCCAGCTAAAGTCAATGGGAGTTCTGCCACTGAATTTACTGAGACCAACATTGCACCTCGAGGACCGTAGATATCTTACAATCCTGTTGGATCTGGTTTGTTACATCTGATCAGAAATTTTTTGTTAGGGAAAACATTGAAGCTAAAGCACTTATCTGTACTGGATTCTCTCCAGTAACAATTCCCTTTTAGATTCCAAGCAAGGCATGAACCATAAAAATGAGCAAGCTCCTTACCTCCCAGGCAGCCTCTCAGCCATCTGTCTGAAAAGTCACTATGTAGAAGCTTGAAAACTGTCTTTTTTTTTCACAGGTAGCTTTGCCTATGGCCTGAAAAGAAATTTTCATTTGTTGAGTTGAACCACAGTACTGAGACTTTCCACAGTGACTTCTCCTGTTTTGGGGCAAGACTTTTGTTATATTGAGGCTGAAGGGAATATTCAACACACTAAACCTTAGGCATGTAGTAGGTGCCTAAATTAGAAGCCCAAGTCTAATACATTATCTCTGATGGCTCTAGAAGAGGGTGCAATGCGCATAAGTTAGGCACCTACCTTCATTGACTGTAAAGTTCACTGTGTTCAAAAAGAAGGGTAAAATTTACTTCCATGCAGGCAATCCAAGCAAGAACAAATCTTGATCTAACAGTGGTATTAAATACAGATTGTGATCAGTAAACCATAAACTCTTGAAAAAGGTCAGGACTGAGAACCACTTGAAAGTCTGAATAGTTCTTGAAGCTATTCGAATCCTTTTTATCTGCTAAATTGGGTTGGACGGTCTTGTGAGAACTGTTTTTTTATGAGTTTTCTTAGTTCTTTCTGCTTCTGGATAAGCTGTAAATAGCCTGAGAAAAGGCTTTCTCATAGTATTTTGGCTACTCCCATTCTAGTCCCAAGAGACTTGGGGCAGTGTGAAAACAATGATGGAAAATAATTTTTAAGATTGCCCAAAAGCTCGAAGTTGGAAGAGAGGTGCATGGTAAGACAGTTAAGGAGAGAAGAGCAAGGCAGATGCTGAGGCCAGTGTTTTGACTTGAGATGACTCCCCTAATATAAGAAGTTAGGATGGCAGTTGATAAGACCATAAAAATGCAAGGACAGCTCTACTCAGACCAAAGATTAGTCTAGCCTGCTATCTGACCAGCAGCAGATGCCAAGTTAAAAGTACAAGAACAGGACAAGCACATATTCATACCTCCCTGGGGCTGCTCCCAGTGCCTTGTATTTTATGGCTTTCTTGAACCAGTGACAGCATCCCAGTGCAGAGCACTGCTTGTTTAGGAGACGGGCTACGCAGCCCCTTCCTCTGGGGTGCAAGGAGACTGTAGTTCCTGCACGTCTTCTTTCTACCTGTGAATTCACTGGCCACCTCCCAGCAGCTTTCCTCATAAGGCACAAACAACCCCTGTTGCTCTGAGCTGATCTTTCTCTGTACAGCAGGTAGTTCATAGGGTGTGAGCATCTTACCAGCAAAGAATATTGAGGGCAGATTTGTCTTATGTATACCAGCCTAGAAAACAATTAAAAACCACTGTGGGGAAATAAGAG
>NW_010556587.1:0-8196 GCF_000687285.1 Phaethon lepturus | reverse complement strand
GAAGAGTAAGAGGAAACAGACGAGATGAACGTCCCTCCCATTGACTGCAGCTGTCAACAACAGCTCATTTCTCCCTGTATTCAGGTCCTGGCTTGTGCGAACAAAACCAGGAGAGCTCTATCGCCCAGGAGACAGGTATCAACACAGAGAGAGGAAGCTATGGCAATCGGGAGGCAGAATTACCTGTCAGGAAAGTATTCAGTCAGGCACAAGTGTGTGTGTTTCCTGCAAACACACTGGCCCCATGATATCCACCAGCAGAGCTCACCCCAGCCCTCACAGCCACCGCTCACTGCTCCCTGGGAGTGGAAGCATAAGCCTGAGGACAGCAGAGCATCCATGCCCAGGGCTGAGGGCCACATGGAAAGTGGAAAATTACATGGAGCATTGTGTTAACAGCAAATCCCACTGCAATAAGAAGCAATTACAGTCTTCTAAATCAGGATTAGGCTTCATGAGGCAGAGAAGAAGGAAGGAGGCTGGTTGATCTTAATCCAAAGTTTTTATTACTGAAAAGTGTTTATTACCATGTAATATATTTGCATATTATAACAGATTATATTACTAGTAAAACAGAAGTCACAAAAAGTCCTGTCAGTAAAAAGGAGGCAACATTTCACTTACTTGTGTTACAAGTGTACTTTCTATCCTGATATATCAAGTGGTCCCCTTGTAGAGAATGGGGTGGGAAAGGACTCCCTTAGTTGCTGTAAGTGTTAAAGTAGATGAAGGAGAATACGTAGCCATAAGAGGTACAACTTCTATCCTTGCATAGCTGACTCAAGAAAGTAAGGCCAGCAGAATTAAGAAACTGAATAAACCCCATGGCATTTATAAAATCCTGTTCAGCAACACAGTGGGGTGCAGGAATATTCTCCTTACAGACAAATTGTCCTTTAACGCCCAGGCAGCTGGCCAGCAGGGATTACTAACCTCATTAATATCTCATGTTTAGTTCTAGTTTATAAATAGAGCTGCAATTATGCATGTACATGGTCTACGCAACTAAGTGTTCTTATCACTGTTTCCCTCCTGTCCTCTTCTCCAGTCTCTCCATTTAATTTATTTGTTTATTGTGTCTGGATTTAGACTGTTAGCTCTGCAGTTCAGAAACATTTGTTTGTACAGTTAGCATGATAAGATGATCTTGTTCTGACGGGAGTTGTTGTTATACAAATATAATACAAATGCTGATAATTTGTTAATGTTGTTAATCTGTTTGACAAAATCCTTTCACACTTATTTTGCTAACAAAGAAATAAGCACTCTGGTGAGCAGGATCTGGATTAGAGCACTCCAGACTCAGGCCAGAAGCTACAGCATACTCTTACCTTTTCCTCCTACCTTTCTTATATGATTTACACTGCAATCTCAGCTGCCCTTGTGACTGTCTCTCAGTTTCTTGTGATCGTGGACTAAAGGCAATTGCCTCTTCCTAAAACCAGCTCTCTTTATGATCACTTGCCCCACTCTTGTATGTTGAGGAAGACACCAATGATATAAATGCTTACTGTGAACATAATTCTTTTTTGGTAGATCTGCTAAAATTGAACAATCAGTGGAAAAAAAGACAAAAAAGTTACGTTTTTTCTTTCTTTAATACGAAAAATTTAAATTAAATGTTTTCATCTGTCCATCAAGAAAATGTTTCATTTGAATATCAGGCATCACCCTCAACTGTGACGTAATGAAAAGATAAAGGTAATGTTAGCCTCTGTAAAACTGGAGGTAGGTCATTGCACTTACTTAGAGCTCTAAGGTTGACTTCTCTGCTCTTTTTAAAATGTTCCCACAGTCCCCACCATATTCCTGCCCTGCTCTGTATGCAGTATAAAACACAAATCTTGTCACTGAGACAAAGAGTGCCTTTATAGGATGGCTGTTGCCCCTTCCCGTGTGCAATTGTGCTTCAGTAACTCCATTTCTCTGATTAGTATTTTATAGTTAGTGGTAGACTATCAACAGGGGAGTGAGATGCTTGGAAAGTGGGAGTGGTGGATGCAGATTTCTTAAGGAGAAAGGGGAATTTGATGGATGTTCTCCATTTCTTGGGTAAAAGCCTAACTGCTGCATGAAAGGATACAACCTCTTCCAGCATTTTGTGAATCTAACTGATGATTCATCTTTCGCTGTTTTGATCAGATTAGCTCTAAAATAAAGAGAAAATAAGTTATTAATAACTTCTAATAGTATGCAGTAAGTGTATAATGAGTAATAATTCTCATTAACAACTTTTCTCTGAATTCAGTCTGCAATTACAAGTGGTTTGGGGTTATTCACAAGCATATTTCTGCTTAATAAATGGCTTATGAGGAAAAAAATAATCCAATGCTAACATTAGCTACAGATGAACATAATTCTCCCTCAGCTAAGATGTTTTCAGACTGTTGTTGGACTCTTCATGATTTCATGTTGCAAATGAAACATGATGATGACTGTGCTGCAGAAAAATAGTTAAACAAACATCTTGTAGCTGTGAATTTATACAGGAGAGTAAAGCTCAGCTGCATCGACTTATTTTATAGTATCACAGTGCAACCCTGAGATTTTGCAGAAGTTTCTTGATATAGTCCACATTAATATTTCAGAACATCTGAAAATGTTTTTTACTCTATACAAAATGACAGTCAAGACATAGCATGCAACTAATGAAAGAGCAACCAATAACCTCTAGCAGTCAGCAGTCCAGCAAATAGTTTATCTTTTTTTTCTTTTTTTTGAGAAGAGTTACTATAGCCTGAAGTTGTGAAAATGAGTCTTGTAACAAAATCTTCTCATATTACTTCAGGATATCTATTTAATTTCCTTTTTGCCAGCTTGTCTTCTTCATACAGCCCTTCCTTTGATTTCAGATAGGCTGTGTGAGCAAAATTTTAGAGCCAGCTAACAGATGTATGAAGACATCTTAGGGAAAAAAACTAAAACACATTGGCTGTGTCTGTACAAATAGCTTGGCCCATTCTTGAAGTCCGGAAAGTGTTTTAAAATGATTTGTAGTCTTTCGTAAAAGTGATCAGTTCACTCAAAACTTGAGTCCACCACTTGAGCTGTGCTTTTTGGTATTACTGTGCCAGTGACGAAGTCTTGGCTTGCCACGTGGACAGAAAAAGCAGCCAGGATGCTGGCTTTCACGGGAAGCATCCACTTTGCACTGACATTGTGCACACATGGTCCTGCTCCTCTGCATACTCCTCTTCTTCCATCCCTGATTGCGCTCTTACGCCAGGGCTCGGGACTGGGACAGGTAGTAAGAAGAAAGCATGTGAAGTCCTGCTGGTTTGCGCCTGGAGCTGCAGAAAGTGCTGCTCCACCATGCTTACAAACTAATCTGTTGCATCTGTGTTCTGCCACGACACTGCAGACACTTTTTTTTTTCTTCTGTATATACTTACAAATATTCCATCAGCTTAAAACAAATAAGCAAAACCATCCATCAGGCACACATATGTATTCAGGGTTCATATAGAAGTGGAAATGGTAAAGGAAGTGGATTACTAGGATAACACTGGTCAGACTGACAGTCTTACAGCGATGAATTAGAAATGTATGAACCCTACATAAGAATGTGCTTGAAGTCACTCATTTAAGGCCATGGTTTTGTAGACTTAACTATAGGTTAAAAAGCATTTTTACTTCCTCAAAGTAAATTAACAAGGAATTTTCAGGAATTAGCACAGCAAGATTTATGGAAAAGTTCCATTGAGTTTAATTTAAAAAAAAAAAGGAGGGGAGGTTATGTGAATTAATAGGTTTATAAAACAAATTTTAAATTATAGAATTTGAAAAGAATGAAATAATTGTGCATAATTTCAAGCTTTTACAAAATTAATTAGCTAAGCATATCTCTACTGTAGGGTCCATGGAAAGTTTTGAATAAATTTAGAAAGATTATTATTCTCTGTTCATAAAGGACAGAAATATTCAGTACAAATTTTTCTACTGAAAAAATGTTGTGTGCCTTGCAACCTCATCGAGTTCATTGGCACCACACAGATTTGATGACAATGGTTTGAAACCCAGAAAGCATCAGGTAGAGATCAAATCAGAACAGAGTGAAAACAACAGAGAGTGCTCTGTGCAGTACCCTTGAAACGGGAAAATGCCTGCTTTCTTGAAGGTTTTAGGGACATTTGTTTCCCAGATTCAATACAGAAAACCTAATTTTGCTCCTGTTTAAAGCTGCCATCTCATCTGGGTTCACCACTGCAGTCTGGAAAAAGGACCGAGCATGTTCAATCATTCATGGAATAAAATTATGCATAACTGTAATGCTCTTAACATCTAGACTGCAATTTTTTTTCTTTCATTTAATTCTTCCTCAAAGAGGTACTTACTGTTTTCAGTTCTCTGAAACGCACCAATTTCAAATTAAATAGGAGTACATAGAAAGTCAATAAAACCCACTTGGTATTGTTTTGTAACACTGTAAGAAACAGTTCCAGCACTTTGTGTCTCATACACATCCACAATTATTAACTGTTTAACAAAAAGTGCAAATAGGCTGCAAATGAACTGGTTTGCTTGCTAAAAGCCCATCAGTGTTGTGATGATAAGGCTAACAGAGCATTACTAAATATTTTTTCTATATAGCTGTTCTGGCAGAAATTAATGTAATCAGAGTTGATTAATGTTGACCAACATTTTCAGTTTAAGACTCTGTTTGAGGTTGCCTATAATGTTTTGTAGAATAGGTTGCCTATAGAATAGAATAGAATAGAATAGAATAGAATAGAATAGAATAGAATAGAATAGAATAGAATAGAATAGAATAGAATAGAATATTTCAGTTGGAAGTGACCTACAATAATCACCTAGTCCAACTGGCTGACCACTTCAGGGCTGCTGATCAAAAGTTAAAGCATGTTGTTAAGGGCATTGTCCCAATGTCTCTTAAACACTGACAGGCATGGCAGTGGGGTGTGGGGGGTGTGGGGGTGTTGCTCACAACACTTGCACATTAACACAATCATTCCACTGAGAAATTAGGGGACCTCTGTGGTTTGGAGGATTGTCCTGGCTTTATTCCTAAGTAAATCTTCCAAAATGTGGGCATGTTGCAAAGTTCTGAAATATCAGTGGGCAATAGAAACTTGCTAGTATTTAATAGCTGGGTAACTCTCCCAGATTTTATTTGTACTCAGTGTGCTACAATCCACGCCTGCACAGTTTGAGCTGTTCTTTCCTCGCAATTGCTCTTTTCTCTTTGTGGTGCTGAAAATATTAAGAAGGTTTTGCTGTTCTCTCAATATACCTATTGTATGGAAGAAAAGGTAATGGCATGGCAGAGATGGGGAGACTCTGCATGAAGCACAGAAGGAGGAAACAGAAGAGACAGAGGGAAAAATATTCAGGGCATAATACAAAAATAATGCATAGTTAGCAAAACCTGGAATCCTGAACATATACCAGAAGAGCATTGATATCCGTGATAAATACTTCAATGATATTAGGAGTTATTATCCTACCTATAGGATGTCTACTGATATTATTTTACCATTTTTGTACATTGAAATGACATACAAAATTAACTTATGTAATGATTGAAAAATCAGGCTTTCAAAAGATAAAAAATACAACAAGACGTGCATAGGTGTCATGTGCACTGGTGTTATGGTGAGGTCCAGGAGACCTAAATCTCAGTGAGAACTTAATACTGAACTCTCATTGTTGCTGGACTAATGAATGGCCCCAACTGAGCTCACTCATCCCACGCAGAGTGGCAGCTCATGGCAGCAACATGTACGCCTGTTCTCCCCTGCGGCTTTCACAAGCCCTTTTTGGCACTAGTGGCAGGGTGCTGAGGCTGGAGCCTTCAAGCAGGCAGAACCCACCCTCTAGTCAAGCACCTCCATGCTCAGCATGCAACCGTATGGTCACCGTGATGGCTATCCCCTCACTATTTTGTTTCCTATTTTTACACATTTCTCCCCATTTATTGTTCGCTTGAACTTCCTCCCTCCCTCCCTCCCTTCCTCCTCCCTCCCTCCCTTCCCTCTGCCTGTCCTCTCTCCGTGCCTCCTCCCTGCTGTGTCCAAGAGTGCCTCTCCAGGTAACCGTGACAGGCTTTAGCAGGGAGCAGCAAGGAAAGCACAGCGAGAGTGATCTTTGTTTGGATACAAATACCCACATGCTTCTTTCATTCCTCATCTGTTTTCTTAAACTCTCATTTCCCAGACTTTATGTTACCAGTATGCTGCAAAGCAGCACAGCAATGCATGGCCTTCACTGCCCACCCAGAGCTACCTCCCTGCCACGCTGGTCTGGGAGCCCTCGCGCACACACCAGTGGTGGCTGCAGAGCGCTACGGACACAGACAAGAGGGCGAGGATCTCTGTCTTTTCATTGGGTCTGGTCTCATCACCCCTTTTTAACTCTCCACCCACAAACTTCTCTTCCCTTGCTTCTCTTAAAATGATTATCACAGATAGCTGTCTTGGGACTTCTCAAGCTCACGATGCTAGAGGGAAAGATGCTCTCTCTCTCTTTATAAAATGTTTATGCTGGTTTCTTCTCCATTTCACTACTTATATTCTGATGTCTATGAGGTCTATGACAAGGTCTATGAATCACTGAGGGACCCTTCATTATATTTATCACAGGAACTTTTTGGCCAAAAGACCTTCCCAGACCTTCCTTATGACACCTCTGAAACCAGAGCTATGTTAGCTGAATGATGAGGACAATCAAGTTTGTGTGTTTGCGATAGCCTGGTGGGCAAGGGTGCCAGCAGTGGAAAGGCTGCTGCATGCTGGAGGTGTGGGTGTGCTGTAGTTCATGTGATATTTTCCTATTTGAGAGTGGGTTCCCTTGTCTTTTTCTACCTGGTTCAGTTTTATGGGAGGAAACAGGCCATTGCTTTGAGATGAAGGCTGAACTATGAGGAAAGAGAGGCTTGAGATAGGACTTGGTGGTTGTCTGTTTTGTTGCCTTAGGTAACAGAGGAGAGTGGCTTCCTGGTAGCAGCAAAGCATCAATTAATATTTAAAGATGGTTATGAGAGCTTCTTTTTCTACAGTCACTTGTGACTGAGGAGATCAGAAATGTTCTGTCCTGGCTAGTGTAATAACAGCTCATCTCCCCATATACATAAAAACCCATGGAAGGTTGCCTGACTGCTCTCACCAAGGGACCATGCGAGGTGCTGACATGTTTTTTGTTGGCTTTAGCCTGGCATGGAGGCTTCCTGCAAGACGTGACATCCAGTCCCTAGAGGATGATGTACATGGGTCATGTTTGTAGGCCAGGCCTGAAAACCTAGGATGTCGGGGAAATTCTCCCCACGTTGTCCTTCACAAGAGCTGAGACAGTGAAGGAAAAGACTTGTCCCCCCCTTGCTAGTAGTCTGTAGGGGCAGACAGGCCCTTGGAGGTACAGTGGAAATAAGTGGCATCAAAGAGGGTGAAGTTCAGTCTGGCTTCCCTCTCTCTCTGCTACGAAAGTCTGGTTGATTATGTCAAAGGGAGGAGGCTGTGCCTGCTATGCCAGGCTGCATGGCAGGTCACAGGGTGTGAATGTGGAGATGAGGGGGGTAAGCGCTGGGAAAGGCCTTGAGGGATGGTAGGAAGGTGGTGGGTTAGATGCCTTTCTGGGGCCATTAGTCTGGCATTCGATGTTGATTTCATTAGGACTGTCTGAAGCACTCCCACCAAAGTTTCTTAAAATTGCAGTTTGTAGGTTGCTAGAAAGTACTCTAGGCAGTCCTAAGCAATTAGGCTCCAGGCATTTCAGCTTGGAACACAAAATTAGGTAGTTAGCTTTTGACCTTCATCTCTAGGTCCCTACAAAGGGCTAATAATAATGCAGCACCTCAGCTGGGTGCTGTGAAAATTAAGCCATTACGTTTGTGAGGTATCCAAATACTCTGAAACTGAGCACATCAGAACAGTTGTTGAGAAAATGGACAAATCTCTGTTCTGAGAAGGGTTTGGATAGCATGAATTAAGTAAGGTGTCTAAGGTCACAAAATGAATAAAAATAAAAGGAAATATTATATATCTGTGCACTGAATGAGGCAGAGATACTGGGGGAAAAATATGATCATGTAATGAAGGTCTGAATTGTAATGCACATGCCAGAAGGCCACAAGAAAGTTACAGGCAACCTTAAGTCTTTCGTTCTCAAACTTTTGAATGCTTGGCTTTGCGGCTTTGCTGCATCATTTCTTTTGACCTTCCTTCCTTCCTTCCTTCCTTCCTT
>NW_010556586.1:0-11913 GCF_000687285.1 Phaethon lepturus | reverse complement strand
TATATTATATTATATTTAGCCAATTTAGCCAAGCTATATGAAAAAAGTGACTTTAAAAAAGTGAATTCCATCTTTCATACATGTATTTTTTTTTTTGTTTGCAGATGAGAGAGGTTTTTTTCTCTTTTTATTTAGCAGCATTGCAACTAATGCTAATAAGTGAAAAACAAAGCAGTATTCTGTGTAGAGTTCCTTTCTCTCTGTCTTCCACCAGGAATCACTATCAATAACAAAGCTTTTGAGGTAGTGCTGCTGATGAATCACGAGGCAGAGCATGCCATTTGCACTTCTGTCGTTTACTTGGTTTTTAAGGAGATTCCTCTTTGCATGTAGAGATGGCCTTTGAGATGTAAGGATATATAGGCTGGAAAGAAAACCTTGGTTAATAAGGTGAGACATTTCTAAGTTACTTTCTTCTTGCCCGTTAAAATAACAATTGCACTGCATTATCTAGAAAGAAGGTGCAAGTTCCCCACACAGATGTATGTTGATGTTGGCTGGATGTGTTAATAGGGTAGGTATTACAGATATACGAGGTGTTAGGTCCTTAGCTACTTACTCGTGTGTGCAGCTATACGGATATATTGGTGCATTGCTGCCCATGCATATATGCTTACAGCTCTTCCTTTTTTCTTAATTTTTGGCTTCAAGAATTTAGATTAGCACTTAAATCTCCAGTTGTCACATCCAAATTTACAGATTTCCCCTGCCTTCCATTAGTCTTGATGCATTTAAAAAAAAGAAAAAGAAAAAAAATGACCAAAAAGGTCTTACTCATGTAATAAATGTAGCCTGGATCATTTCTTATTTATTGCTGATGTCTATCAAAGTTGGCTTTTTCCTTTTTCTGCTTAAATAAATAAGAACTTAGCAGATCAAGTTTGCATGATCCTTTATTGTCCCACTGGGTTTCTTAACATCTTCCAAATACCTAGGCTTGTAACTTTATAATGTACTTAAGTTTTTCATGTACTTTTTCTGGTGGTTTGATGGGTTCTCACATGCAAATGGTGACAAGTGAATAACTTTTTATTTTATGGTAATATTTTCGATATTTACAGTTACTTAGAAGTTAATAGAAAAAGTTACTTTAGGATAAAATTTGTTTTCTTTAAGTCAATAGTACCTTTAAAACTGCGTTTTCTCCACACGTTGCTCGTTTTCATCAATTCTTGTCTGCCCGTGGTATAGTACCAAAAATAAAAGAGCACACCCTGTTCTTATAGCAAACTCTTTTTTTTCTTTCTCCCTTTTCTCAGAATAATTTATACTATGATTTGCATATTTTAACTTTGCTACACGCTCTTTTTAGCTGTCTAGCACTGCTTTGATTGTTGCTTTAGCAGGTGAGCTAGTGAGAAGTGTTTTAATTACACACGCAAGGATTGAAGTTGAAAGGCATTTTGTCTTTGTTGCTTTCTGTGTGTCTCGTTCGGGAACCTGGGAGGGTCTGCAAGTATATTTGAGGGTGGAACTGGAGTCCAGATGTCTCACAGTTGAAAGGTTCACAAGAATCCTGAAGTGGAGAAATAACTTGAAAAATACAGGGTACTGTTGAGTAAGGCTGAGAACGAAACGCTTTGGATGGAAATAAGCTTTCTGTATGGATGTCGGTAAGGCAGCTGTTCTGAAGGAATTTCTGGGGCTTATAGTCAATCACAAGCCGCGCGCAAGTTAAACGCTACGCTCCTAGGAGAAGTGACGAAGAGCACGCAGGTATTTTGAACCAGGCTCTCTGTATGACATAGCTCTTCCACTCTGAGTTGTGAGGTGCCACTCGCAGAGTTTTGTCCAGTTCTGGGAAGCATGTAAATACAAACATGGCTCCGACGGGGAGAGTCCGGAGCACAGCTGCAACAGCTATCGGAAGCAAGTTTGTAGATACAAGGGAGTTTGAGAACTGGAGTGGTTTAGATTAGAACAGATACAACTGAGGGGAAGAGTAAATTTTCAAATACCTGAAAGTCAACTGCAAAAACAAGAAGGGAAAGCAAGCTCTGTGGTTTTTATTTCTTTTCATCTCTGCAGAAAACAATGTAAGCAGTAGAACAGATTCTATTTGATGGCTGTAGCATCTCCATCAAAAGATGTTTTTTAAGAACAGACATATCAATATCCCTCCTGACGGCTATTTACAAATTTTGCCCTTACTTTATAGAAGTAGTCTAGATGATCTTTGGAACTTCCTTCCAGTGTTGTTTCTCAGTTGCTCCAATGTTAAATGTCCTGCAAGTTAAATATTGATTAATTGCTTGTGGCAGATATCATCGCTTCATCAATTCATTTCATAGATACTACTTTTTAGAACCCCGGGATTTGTTCCATGTCATCTTTACACTTGAATTGAATTCAAAAGATAGGGTGCCTGTAGGTATAGGTGTAACATTAATATCAGAAATGTATTTTTTTTTTTATCCCAAGATCAGGAAGGAGAAACGTAATTCAAAAGCTGGGGCTAAAAAGTACTACTTGTGTATGAGAGAGGTCCTGAGGAAGTAAGAGATTGGCAGTACTCCCCTTTCCAACCTTTTTTTTCCAACACCCTTTCTGGTGTTGCATAGAATGGTAGTACTGAAGTATTGCAATCAGATGATTTTATTTCAACAAATTCATAGCTTTTAAAGTTGAAGGGTAATTTTCTAAATTGCCAAGATAAAATTTAAAAAAACTGCGCTGCTAATGTGATTTGGGGCCGTATATTTGCTTTAGTAGCATAGTGACTGAAATTTTGTAGACCTGCTTGTCAGTGTTTGGTTTCTTTCTATTTGGCATGTATGTGGGTTTTTTCTTTTTTTGGTAAGAATTTTTACTTTGGTTTCAGTGAGGCTGTGTGTATCTTTGGTGATATTTTTACACGCAAGTCAAGCAAGCATGGCTCTAGTAAATACTTGCTTGGTAGACTGTCAGGTAAAAAAGGTAAACATGCCACAGGAGATGTGAGTGTGAGTTAAGTTTCACAGTGCTTTTTTTTTTCCTTCTGTGCTGTTGCTGACTCAGTAGGTTACAGTAGTGTTTGGGGGGGAAACTTTATTCTTTTTTGGCATGGTACATGTGGAAGTTGCAACCACTGATCTGGTAGATGCACTTCTGTTTCTGAAATAAACAGTAAAACATACTAATAATGGTTACGATAACACATACTTCTCTAAATACTCAGTACTTCTGAAATTGTTAGGAACTCTGTTAGGCGAACACCTGGAAAAGCTGCCTTTTTACCTGTGTGTAGAACCTGGGACGGATCTGCTTGCTGTACTACTTTTATTCCTCATTCCCCACAAACCTTCTTTACCTGTCTTGTTCTTCACAAATGAATTTACTTTAGTGGGAAACCTCCTGCAAAGTTGTAACAGAATCTGGGTCCTGATGTATTTTTCCTCATTTCTCCCCATGTCTTCCTTAAACCTTTAAGAAGTTGGCATGGCTAGCTAAATGCTGGAACGGTGGATGAATGCTCCTTAGGTTCAGAAAAACCAAGGGCCTCACAGTAAGGGGATCCTCTGTTTGGTTTGAGTCACAGTTTGACCAAGCTGGGTGCTTTCTGTGCCTTTTATGAAAAAACGTTGCAGTCAAAACCATAGTACTGTTGGCATCGTTTCCGTATATATGAGGTGGTAGCAGTGATTAAACAAACATGACTTTAAAGTGTGGCTGAACTCTAAAAACTGACTTGTAAAATTAGCACCTTCGCTGACTGTCTGCTCCGTATGTGTATGAAGACACGAAATATAATTGACAAAAAATATGATTATTCCTAGTCCTGTCAAAAGCAGAGTAAGCTGGCTACTATTTTTCCTTAGGTACCATCAGAATTGTTGCATGAGTTACAAGGGTAATCATTCTCACCCATGCTAACCCGCGTAAGCTCATGTTGCAGGGGTCTTTGCCAGTGAAATGACTGACATGTTTTGACTTACAGAAGCTTTATGGCAACAGTGTGCATGAAAATAAGAATGATCTTGTTTGGTGTTGTGGGTTTTCTTTTTAAATAGGTTATAGACCAGGTGGTTTTTTTTTTTTTTCTTTCTTAAGAACATCTGTACATTTACTATTATGTCTGTTGGCCAGTAGCAGATTTGCAGAAGAACAGATACTGGATACACATATATCTATGTGTAAATCAGAGACATAAAACTGCAAACATCACTGTTTGTTTTGGTGAAAAAAAAAAAACAACAAAAAAACAACCACTTGCAACCTCAAGTAATTTGCTTCTTGGAGTGGTGTTCAGGTAGAGATGATGTCTTTTATGCTGGGCACTTATAGCTTATCTTCTAAAGTGTCCAAAATTCTGCTTTAAAATTACTTTCACCTGAAATAAGCTGTTCAGAGGCAGTTGCTGACTGCTAAAACTTTCTATTTATCAATAAGCCAACACACGGGATAATGTTTTTGAAAAATTGTACTTATATTGCTGCTGCAAAATCTAGGCATCGGGATATCCCTATAAACCAAATAAGCACCACTATGTGCACATATAAAATGAAGCACAAACCCATTATTTTAACAACAGTCATGTTTCAGACCTGGGAAATATATTTAGGGATTTCATTGACAATCTGCAATTTGAAAGCTAGATGCCAGTTTGTAGATTAGCCTTTCTATTTTGAGAGTCATTATCAGAACAACAGCAAGTTCTTGACGAAGTTTGAGCTTTGTTGCTGCTAATGACTGTGCCGTTGGTATTTTTTCCTGTAAATGAAGGTTTTCAACATGAAAAGAAATGAAGCTTCAGAGGCAGCTTCTGGGACTCCATCCTCAGAGGAGTAAATCCAAGATGGTGGGCGGGTCCTTTCAGGACCCTGCTGTTGATCTCATGGGTTTGGTTTGGTTTGCTTTTCAAAGACGACAACTGTATATATTACACTAATTAATATATTCTAATAAGAGGAACTATATTCCCACTAGTTCCTCTGAATTAAAGCCCTTCGTGATAACCTTGGACAAAAGAAATGCTGTAAACCTTTTTATTACAAGTGATTTTGTGCACTCACAGATTTTATGGGCTTCTCTTTACCCCTGTTTCTCTTAAGAGTAAGATTAACATTTCTGCAAGAGAAGGTCTTTCTTTGGCCTCATTAAGTTTGCTTTTTGGCCTTTGCACCCCTGTGGTGATGTGAAACGTGTCTGTAGTCTTTGGGGGATTTGTTAGTGTGAAGGAGGAAAAGAGGAAATGTCTTTGTGATCTAGATTCATTCAAACGGGGTGATTGCTATTTCTCTTTTATAGAAGTGCAAAGGTGCATAAAAATTGTGTGACTATGTCAGGGGGCTGTTTCTTGTAACCAGTGGATTATAGTCTATCCCTAAGATTGAAGCAATTTAACTTTTTAAATGAGTGATAGAAAGGCATATCTTAGAACAGCACTTGTTATTTTATATGAAAATATGACACTTTATATGTGAGTCTGAAATAACAAACATCTTTATGTTGTAACAGTATTGAAAAAGTCAGTCATGATATTTCATTAAATTACTTTGAGAGGGTTTTGTAACTCTCAGCAGTTTTGGTGTGGTGAGTTTTTTGTTTGTCCCTTTTTTAATTGCAGAGCAGAATGTTGATCATATTTAGTGAATTTTAAAGAATGCAGCAGCTATTTGATCACTTAAAAGTGAAGCAGTTTCCCACATTGTACCTGTGCACTGCCAAGGAAACTTTCACGTGTCATCACTAACTTTTCCTAACGTTTTGAGTTAGGAAATCTTGGTTACTTTAAATAACATCTTTACCATTTCCCAAGACCTGAACAATTCTACATTGTTAAAAGAACCCTAAAATGTTATAGCAATATCATGTAGCAATTGGCAGCTGTTGACTGGAAAGTTTGGTCATTTTGGTGTGTATTCTGTCAAAAAAAACCCAAACCAAAACCCACACCCAAAAAAGTACCCCATGCAAAAACCACTGTTATGAAACTTAAGACTAGCTTCATTTGCAAGTATATCATTACGACACTAAATAATCTTCTAATCCTGGTAAGTATAACTGGCAATAAGCTGCTAAGAGGAGGCGTTGTGAAAGAACAGCCCTAACAGCTTGCAGAGGTATGGTTTTAGCAGAGGGATGATGTGTTTCCACATACAGTACTGAATTGTGTTACCATTCCAAATACACTTTATATTACTAGGAAGTTCTTAAGGTGGTATTTCCTATATAGAACATATTACAATAGTTATCAACAAGTGATATATAGGTATAGTCTTATGTATAGTGTGTTTATTCCTTTCAGTATTACCATAGTGCTTAGGAACTCTGCTGGGACCAAGATTTTGTTGCCCCAAATATTGTACAAACACAATGGGGAGGTGGGGGAAGGGGGAGGCAGTCTCTGCTCCCGACAGTTTACAATTTAAGTGTGAAGTAACAGGGAAAGGTAAGTTTGATACAGGCTCATGGGGAGAATATGTAAACAGTGTGGCAATATTGGTTAGTATAGTCGACAGTCATTTGATCAAATTAGCACCATAAATGCTATGAAATTCTTTGATTACATTGTCTTGTAGCTGGAAAGGAGAGAGTTTGTCTTTTCAAGTGGGGCTTTAAGGAAAATAATAAGGAAGCTTTGTAGATCATTGAAGATATCCTACAAAATGGGAAGGGCAGGATGGGGAAAGCTACTGCTTTGAAAACTAGAAAAAACAAAAGTCAGCAGATGCTTGATGCTGTTTAGGCATCAAGACTGATGTTTTGGAGGTGACATTATTGTGAATGTGGAAGAACTCGAAGGTAAGCATTGATGCGTTAGAAAAAGGAGTGCCAACGGAGAGGTGAAGAGAGAAGAGATTTAGGCATAGACTTTCATACAGGTCCTCACGTTTGGCTTGAATCTAAGATGATGTGCAAACTACAATCCTGAGTGACCGGGAATTTATTCGCTGCTCTTGAGGTGGGAGACATGGAGAGAAGTCTTGTAATGGAAGGATCAGGATGTCTGCTTGTACATTGAAAATATTAGAATAAGTCAGTGTTGAGTTGAGAAATAAGAGATAGCTAGGCAGCTGCTAGATACGGTCACTGGACTCTGAAACAACTTCAGTATGGACTTCTCTATTTTGGCCATACTATTGAACTGGAAAAGTTGGAGAATACCTAGAGAAAATGCATGGTGGTAGAAACAGTAAGGACCAAAGAAAGGAAACAGAGGCTCCCTCAGCCAGCCTGGCTTAAGGTCATAAAAATATTTCAGCATCCTTAGAATTGAACCTTGTTCTTTAGCATTGTCTGTCTGAAACAGATGGGTGCTTTACTTCATCCAGTTTCATGGCTTTGGTTAGTACAAGCTTTATGTTTTCATAATACTCATGTATTTTAACTGGTTACGATAAAGTTGCTACTTTCTGTATAGTTCCTAATTCTTCTGAAGCGTTATATGGCCAATAATTTTAATGCAAGTGGGAGACGTGGAATTTTAAAAAGTAAGAGATGGCTGGATTTCTGAAGCTGTTCTAGAACCTGCTTTTCACTGACTTTATTGAAAAGGGTACTAGGTGCTGAAATCAATCTAAGTGCAAGTCCTTACTATGATGATGCGTGTCATACATCTTGCCTTACAAACACATATGAACACGCACTTAAATGTTTTATTAAACTAGGGCCAAGACATAATACAGTAAAAGCCAAATACCTATTTTTTTAATCAAATATATGAAGAATACACTCAGTTACCCTCAGCGGTCTCATGCATGATTGAAAACTGCTGTTCCATTGGCAATGATACTGTGCCTGTAGTGCAGCTCAGTTGTACCAAAGTTAATGATAGAAGCATCAGGCCAAGAGCATTTGGACTAGACTCTGAGCAGTTTGGACTCTTTCACTTCCAAAATATTAGAATTGGCCAATGGTCTGTGAAGACAAACAAAAAATAGCTGCACAGATAGAGCATGGTTAGGCCTTTAGAATTCTGATTATTTGAAGTAGGTACTGCTATGGAACAGGACTCTGAAACGAGTAAATCTCAGACCTCTTCATCTTAGTGACATTTCTCAAATTGAAAATGTCAGAAATGTCACCATCTGCGCATGACGCATGAACAGGAAACTTTAATTGTATTTCTTAAAAAATGATTTTACAAATGATCAGATTTGCTTGGAATTATGAAGTCCTATTGCTGTTCAAGGCCATAATGAATCATCAGTTTGCTGAATATTCA
Source organism: Phaethon lepturus (assembly GCF_000687285.1). NCBI lineage: Eukaryota > Metazoa > Chordata > Aves > Phaethontiformes > Phaethontidae > Phaethon > Phaethon lepturus. The sequence goes on along the minus strand of NW_010556586.1, from coordinate 3,767 downwards.
CACATCTTTCGTGCAACACAGACAACACGATTTGCCCCGAAACAATAAAAGACATTTATTATTTGAAGACAGAATGCGCTTCAGAGTGCACATGACCTCAAACCAGTATTTCAAGGCCTGATTCTGTAGAGCAGTTGCAGAAGAAGAAAGATTTCGGTTTGGGTTTTTCTTTTGTGGGGGTTTTTTTGAGTGCAAATGTGGCTGAGCTTTGCAGTGGGACTGCAGTACGCTTACTCATTAAACTTGGGCTGTAGAGTTTTCAGAGTGGGTGGAATAAGGGGATTTGAAAAAACTATAAAGAGTTATCCACCCCCTGCAGACGTCGGATCCTGCATTTATTGCAAGCAGTATTAAAAGCCTCTGAAAAGCACTTTTTGTAGGAAGATGAAGCCGTGAGACCTTTTGTGAACACGCATGTCAGCACGTTGGTTTTTTTTCCTGGCTAGGAAACAGTCTGACAATTTAAACTCCCCAGTCTCTGCCTAAATCTGAGTTTAACAAACCTTCTTTGAAGAAGAATGTGATGTGGTTTCTGAGGTGAGTTTTGTGAGAATCTGAACAAATGTATATTTTCAGCACAATGTGGTAGTTGCAGCTGAGATTTTTTTTTTGTTTTCTTATTTAAGCTGAAATTTGAATCCAAACTCTGGGATTGGACCCTGGCAAATTAACTTGCCCCAATCTGAAACAAATCGGCACAATTTTAAGAAACAGACGTGATTATACAAAAAAACAAAACCAACACGGAATTTCTGGGGAGCCCTACTAGCATTTCATTACACCTAAAGTGCGTGGTAGCTTCTGATACGATGTTGGGAGAATTTTTCTGAAGTTGCTTTACAAGAGTATTTCCATCTGCCTAAACAAAGTGTCTCTAAGAGTTATTTTCATTCTGTGAGATGAGAAGTTTATGTTAGCAGTAGGGACAGCAGGAGAGACTTTTGTGAAAACAAAGGAAGAGAAGCTAAAGGGGAAGGATCGTGACGAAGACGTCTTGTCTTGTGATCTCCGCGACTTCATTTTGCTTCGTAGTGAAACTTGCGGGTTTGCTTGAAAGCAGCTAAATGTATTGCAGGCAAACTGTTTGCCTTTTTTTTCACTCTCAAGAAACTGATGAAAGGTACTATAAAAATACCTGGCTGCAAACAAAGAAAACCTCCCTCAGCTAATACAGTTATCTTGAAACGGACGGATGCGCTTGGAGCAGTGCTGCAGTGAACCAGACATGCTCTGTGTGGGACTATTCCATGGATCCCAGTTCTGGAACCATATAATCCTTTTCAAAAGTAGGATGTATTAAAGTTAAGTCTCTGTGTGTGTTTGTCTGATATGGTTGCTAAATTTGAGACTGTTTATCTTCACGAGTAACACTATTTTCTATAAAAAGGAAACTTGCACTACTAGTTGCAATTCGACATAAACCTCACAGGTTGTAAAACACATCAACGTGCAGCTCTTCTGCACACTTGATCTGGTGTCATCGCTACCTGATGCACTAGTTTGTACTTCTTAGAATATTAATTACTCAGGTGCATGGAATTTAGAGACATGTGTTGCTTTTTCAAGTTGCAGGGTTGTTTTTCAGAGAGATGCTAAAAAGCAGGTAAACATGCCTCTTGCTGTTCAGCAAAGTTTATTTGTAGCAGTCCTTCGGCTGTAAAGGAAAAATAGTTAAAATGGAACCTCGTATATAACTGTGGGTATGATGGGGTGTAAAATGGGGACAGTCAAAGTTAAGAGGGCAGGATACACTCACAGTACCTGCTCAGAAGTAAAAAGAAAATAAAAAGCCAAGCTAAATAAAACTTTTTTCCCTCATCTGCATAACTGTTCCTGAGCATTGGCCATAGTACTGCTACTGAATGATGTGGTTGCAGAAGGTCACCAAGTGATCTGATTTTGCAGAACGGCCCAATAATCAAGAGGTGTTACACCTTTCTGCCTGTGTGTGTATGGTTCTGTATTGCCTGTTGCCGAAGAATAGTTCAGTTGTTCGTCAGAAGTTATGTGAACTTTGGAGGGGGGGAGAAAAGTCCATTACTGGCAGTATTTTTTTGGAACAGCATGTCTGTACTGTAAGTGGATTTGCTGTGGTTCTTATTGTCCATACTAATACTATAGCTTTTCTACTGGTTCCAGATGTGTAAAATACAATATAAAGTGGTAGGAAGGAAAAGTGTAATGAAAAACTTCTGGATTTCCATATCATAGACAATTACTGTAATTTTGCAAAGAAGGTTTGCAGAAATGCATATGATATTTAATGAAAATGCAGTTATTTGATTAGATCCCTTCAAGAAATATCGAGTTAAAATAAAAAAGCTAATTCTGGACCTTTCATGTGGACCATATGAGTCCTACTAGACAGTTTGTCCATAAAAGCAACTTTCTTCATATATGAAAAGGGAGAGACTGTAAGACAGAAATTGTTGTATTGTAGCTGGAAATGCACCTGAAAGTGACTCCTGAACTATGAAAACAGAGAGAAAACTGATGACAGTTACTCTGCTTCCTTCCACCCCCGGTTCTCTCTGTGAAACGGGTGTTCTCTGAATGTGCTGTCTGTTTGTATCCGAAGACTTTGATCTTGGATATTTGTCGGAGATGTCTTTAAGTTCAGTAAAGGTTGGTAGAATCAGCTGAATCCTTTTGACCTGTCACTAATGAATTTAAACTTCCAAGTGATTTGAAAGATGCCTTAATGCACTCGTATCAGATGCTGCATACATTCACCGAACCTGTTTAAATGTGTGCTCTTTTTTTGAGAACGTGGTGTTTCCAGCTTATGGGGTTGTATTCAAAGACAGTGAAAGCGAGGTCCTCAAGCTAAAAACAAGCAACCTCCCCCAATAAAAGCACCGTACAACACCCAACAATCAATCACCACTAGGAAAACCAAACAGCCCTCATACGCAAACAGCCTCAAATTCAGAGTGGTACTTATTGAGTGGAGGTTATCTTCAGAGCAGCAAGGCTCAAAGCATACCGTGCTGGTCACACTGACAGAGCAACCTCCTCAGGCCGTTGTACCGAGGGCACGTTTGATACACAGCACTTGGCTTATTTTCTTGCTTTTATGCTTGTTTTTGAAGGACAGAAACTGTTCCTTTATACTAAAGTAAATTGAGAATAACCCCCTGACGTCAGAGTTCTATCTGCTCTAATACAGCAACGATTAGCTTAATTCTTCTCTGATTGCAGGTACCTGTTAATAGTCCCTGATGCACAGACAGGTGCAGCCATTTCTGCTGTCATTTCTACATCTGTAATTTTGGAATATTGCCATGTGTTGACGACATTAGTCTGTTAATTTACCAGAGACTAGGATCGAGCCAAATATATACACTTCCGCAACACTGCGGATCAGTGGTTTAAAAATGTAGATTAGCCTCAGCCTGCTTGTAAAACAAACCAAACCCATCAGTTCCCACATCAGTAAGGCTCAGCATTGAGCAAATTTAAATGCACATTTCACTAAAGAAAAGCTATGCTGAATTGTAGAAGCAGCTATAGCATCCCATCGAACACGTGGAGAGTTGGGAAAAAATGGCTTTTTAAATCTTATGATCCCTGAGAACCATGTACTTTCCTCTGTAGTCTTTGAAGATAGATGTCCTTAGGTTTTGGGTTAAGGTTTAATAATAGATGTAGTTACGTGAAGTATCTTGTATGAACCTTCTCAGCTGTTTATTCAGCTATTGACATATTTTGTCTATATTTTTGTCTATATTATTTATTGCCTAGTGGATGAGGGAAAGACTGTGGAT